>NC_084582.2:23970000-24012500 GCF_033978685.3 Nerophis lumbriciformis
CTTGTAATACCAATTTCTGCCTCAAGAGGCAACATTGCAAGAGAGATTCTTGGAACCTTTTGATTTCAGTTGGCAGGGCCAGTTCACACCAAATGGTTTTTGTCAATCTTTTAAGAGTTGAGTCTGGGAGTGAGTACTTTCAGTCAAAACAATAATCAGCACAGTGGCTGCATTTTGTGCTTTTTATAATGCTTCTTTTAGCGTGCTGTCGTTCCTCGCCCCATTGCGGCGTCACCACAATGTGGATTTTTTGTTTAATAAAAAAAAGGTACAATTCTAAACATTCTACAATATATATGCCTAAATTAACATTTTCAAGCACAAATATGGCTAAATAAACTAAATTAGAAACATAAGTCCCATCTTAAAACTCATTTATACACCTAGCCCAGGGGTCGGCATGCGGCTCTTTGATCACTCTGATGCGGCTCAGCTGCATACTTGCCAACCCTCCCGATTTTTCCGGGAGACTTCCGGATTTCAGTGCCTCTCCCGGAAATCTCCCGGGGCAAATATTCTCAGATTTTCACCCGGACAACAATATTGAGGGCGTGCCGTGATGGCACTGCCTTTATTAGCGTCCTCTACAACCTGTCGTCGCGTCCGCTTTTTCGCCATGCTATCTGCGTGCCGGCCCAGTCACATGTTGTATGCGGCCTCTGCTTACACACGTAAGTGACTGCAAGGCATACTTGGTCAACAGCCATACAGCTCACACTGAGGGTGGCCGTATAAACAACTTTAACACTCTTACTAATTTGCGCCACACTGTGAACCCACACCAAACAAGAATGACAAACACATTTCGGGAGAACATCCACACCGTAACACAACATAAACACAACAGAACAAATACCCAGAATCCCATGCATCTCTATCTCTTCCGGGCTACATTATACACCCCTGCTACCACCAAACCCCGCCTACCTCAACCGAGGAGGAGGGGGGGTGGGGGGGTGTATATTGCAGCTTGGCTGTTGACCAAGTATGCCTTGCAGTCACTTATGTGTGTCTGCAGAAGCCGCATACAACATGTAACTCGGCCGGCACGCTGTATGTACAGGTTGTAGAGGGCGCTAAAGGCAGTGCCTTCACGGCACGCCCTTATTATTGTTGTTTGGGTGAAAATCAGCAGACATTCAAGAGAATAGTTGCCCTGAAATTCGGGAGTCTCCCGGAAAAATCGGGAGGGTTGGCAAGTCTGACGCTGTCAAGCGCCATTCATATAAAACTCGCGGGCCCCACTAACATTACATTTTCATATTAAGGTGCGGGCCGCGTGTCTGAGACCCCTGGTTTATACATAGCACAAAGCAAAAAAAAACTTTGCATGCAGTGTTATTTCATTTTAAATTTCAAAAGAGTTTAGTGGCTCCCATTGTTTTCTTTAATTTGTGAAACGGGTCAAAATGGCTCTTTGAGTGGTAAAGGTTGCCGACCCCTGAGCTAGCCTTTAAATAGACCCATTTTAGACGAGTTTGCATAATTTACTATGATGACTTTGATGAGGTGGCGACTTGTCCAGGGTGTACCCCGCCTTCCGCCCGAATGCAGCTGAGATAGGCTCCAGCACCCCCGCCACCCCGAACGGGACAAGCGGTAGAAAATGGATGGATGGATGGACTTTGAATATTTTTTTTAATTAAAAATGACTAGAAACAAATCTTTCATATTCTTCTGGTGTTCTTATAGAATTCAGTCGTTTTTAGAGACTCTTACTACTGCAACAACACATCATCAGGAGGGTAAAACTAACCTGTCTCACCACGGTCTAAACCCAACTCACGTTCCCTATTAACTGCAGCGAGCATGACGTCACGTCTGCTCCAGTTGGACTTTCTCTTCTTAAAAGCCACCACTGTCCTCTTAATATTTGCACATTTTGTAGATGGCTGGTATATCTGGTTACGTCCGCATCACAGACATGCTGACAACGCTCCAAAAAATAGCGTGCCTTTTTTTTTACATCCGGGTTTGGCAGCACTATTTTCCAAAATCCATGTCGTTTTTGTTACATCACTTGTCAATAGTGCTCAAATAATAGGCTTCCATTCATACTGTAACGACCTGCTGGTGGCAATGTTTAATATTTGTGTGGTTTGGATTTATTGTTAGTTTTTTCCATGTTTGCAAACACACCGTTGGTGCCCGAAAGGTGATTGGGGGAG
Organism: Nerophis lumbriciformis; assembly: GCF_033978685.3. Taxonomy (NCBI): domain Eukaryota; kingdom Metazoa; phylum Chordata; class Actinopteri; order Syngnathiformes; family Syngnathidae; genus Nerophis; species Nerophis lumbriciformis. Next base: position 23,972,169 of record NC_084582.2, read on the forward strand.
AATGAGGAAGTGTTCTTGTGTGTCTGGGGAAGCGCGGACTCACGGAGACAAAAGTGTGTACACAGGAGGTAAAACCTGTTGGAATTGTGCCATTTGTTATCATAAGGTTGGCAATAAAAGTAAAAAATAGTGTCGGACGTTGTGTAATTTCTTCTGGGAGCTATAATATATTATATTACTTTTAGTTTGTTTTCAAGTAAAAAAAGACAACTAATTTTCAAGGTGTGTCCGAGGAAACCCTGCAGTTACATCCCTATCATTAATGATTCCTACTACGGAACCAATTAACAGCGATAAACGAGGGACTGTACATCGAATAACATCACAACCGCATACCTGCCAACTTTTGAAATCAGAAAAACCTAGTAGCCAGGGTCCAGGGGCCGCAGGCACCGGTAGGTCCAGGACAAAGTCCTGGTGGGGGGGTTCAGGCTTCGCCCCCCGACGCAAAATGATTATTAGCATTCAGACAGGTTAAAATGTTGCTAAAACCATCACTTTTCTATCAGTCACAGTGACTTTTCAAAACAAAAATATTACAGCAAAAATCATATGGGTTGATTGACATGTTTATTCTGTAAGCTAACTTCAATAGTTTGAAATTATTTTGACAGTTAATGCCAGTTATCCTGTCAACCTTTCACAAGACTTCAATTTGTTAATTGAAAGTATAAACAGTATAAACACTTTTTACAGTAAACAAATGGTAAAACAGTACTAAACAATTCCATAAAAAAAAAAAATTGGTGTCATTATTAACTTTCTGTCCAAGCTTGTATAATCTACTGCCTTGTTCAATTGTATAAAATATTCTGTGCCTAAAATTCACATTTCTATCACTATCATACTGTAAACATGGTAAGCTAACTTCATTAAAATTAATAGTCCTGTCAATAGCATGGAATTACAATTCAAATGTAGTTTTTTTGTAAGCCTTTCAAAAGAATTCAAAATATGAAAAATTAATGAAAATTAATTTAAGCCATCAGACACTTGAAAAGTGGCACATCACATCTCTAATGTAATCATTTTAACTTTTCAACAGAAATAGCACTGCAAAAATATTAAGGACATACTTCTGTATTTTGGTAGTTATGCTGTCAACATTTAACAAGATTTCTTCAACTTGGACTTGAAAGCATAAATAGTATAAACACTTTTAACAGTATAACAGTACTAAACAATTCCAATAGATAACATTGGTGTCATTACCTTTTTGTGGCTAAAATCCGAAAAACGTTGAAAGTTTTCCACTTGTATCGCTAGCAACGGCATATTAGACTGTGTTCTTTTGTCCCAACGTGGTCTTTTACATCGCTAATTCCTCCGTGTCCGATCGAAACATCTTGTCTGCACAAGGTGCAATTCGCGTAGTTTTCACCCTTTTTGGAACGGATAATTATTCCCGGATAGGCTTTTGAATATTCTTCACGGAATGACTGCAGTTTTCTTTTCGGTTTAAGACTCGTTTGCGATTTTTCTCCGGCTGATTCCATGATCGTTCACTCGTTTAGAAACAATGGCAACAGGTGCCTCGTGCTTGGCAGCGGTGCTATAAATAGCCTCGCGCATTTAAAAAAAAAATTTTTTTTTAATTAATGAAAAACCGTATTTTTTATCACTGCAACCGTAACCCGGAATAGGTTGATGAAAACCGTACTAATTACGGGAAAACCGGAGTAGTTGGTAGGTATGCAACCGCCTAATTTGCATAATTGGCCTCGCTGCATGTGCATGTCATTTTGATGCATGCTATGAAAGACCCCCAAAACTGGGCAAAAAGCAAAACATGTTTTAAACAAGCTTTTGTTTTTCTTCATTATTTTTCTTATCACAATGAAGACAGAGCTGCCTGTGAGTGCTTTCAGAGGCCCACAGCAGAACGTGTGATGTGTCCTGTGAGACCACAAACATTGCTAGATTTGTCACCAGTCACTTTTTGAAATAGTCACCAAATATACCGACTATTCCGCCAAGTTGGCAACACATATCCCTCCTGATGACTTCTGAAGCCCTGCCAGACCAGAGACCATGTCCCCCCTGCGTCCTTAAGACCATGTCCCCCCTGCGTCCTTAAGACCATGTCCCCCCTGCGTCATTCAGACCATGTGCCCCCTCCGTCCTTAAGACCATGTGCCCCCTCCGTCCTTAAGACCATGTGCCCCCTCCGTCCTTAAGACCATGTGCCCCCTCCGTCCTTACAGACAAGCAACTGAAGTTGTGCTGTCTTGACTTTATTCCATGCACTTGTCCTGGCTCCCTCTACTCACCAGCTTCGTCATGATTGGCTGACAGCTTGTCCAGCATCTCTCGGTCCACATTGAGGATCTGCTGCTCTAAGATGCTGGCGTAGGAGAGCGCGTTCTCCTTCTTCTTCTCTCGCTCAAACGCCTGCAGGTGCTGCCTCAGGGCCTCGGGGAGGTGGGCCTTCACGTAGTCTGCTGCAGCCTGGAAGGGTCCAAGAGACCCCGGAAGAATTGAGTTACTTCTGTCTTTCTAAAATGTCATTTATAGGGTTAGGGTCATTTATAGCAGTGGTCCCCAACCACCGGTCCGGGGACCAGTACCGGTCCGTGACGCATGTGCTACCGGGCCGCAGGAAAACATTAAATAATTTATAAATGACTGCATTTTCTCCAACTTAACTTTTGCTTGTCCCACTAGACCGGGGGTCGGCAACCCGCGGCTCTAGAGCCACGAGGGCGGCTCTTTAGCGCCGCCCTCGTGGCTCTATGGAGCTTTTTCAAAAATGTATGAAAAATGGAAAAAGATGAGGGGAAAAAAATATATTTTTTGTGTTAATATGGTTTCTGTAGGAGGACAAACCTGACACATGTCCCTAATTGTTATAAAGCACACTGTTTATATTAAACATGCTTCACTGATTCGAGTATTTGGCGAGCACCGTTTTGTCCTACTAATTTTGGCGGTCCTTGAACTCACCGTAGTTTGTTTACATGTATAACTTTCTCCGACTTTCTAGGACGTGTTTTATGCCACTTCTTTTTCTGTCTCATTTTGTCCACCAAACGTTTAACGTTGTGCGCTAATGCACAAAGGTGAGTTTTGTTGATGTTATTGACTTGTGTGGAGTGCTAATCGGGCATATTTGGTCACTGCATGACTGCAAGCTAATCGATGCTAACATGCTATTTAGGCTAGCTATATGTACATATTGCATCATTATGCCTCATTTGTAGCTATATTTGAGCTCATTTAGTTTCCTTTAAGTCCTCTTAATTCAATTTATATCTCATGACACGCTATCTGTATGTAATATGGCTTTTAATTTTTTGCGGCTCCAGACAGATTTGTTTTTTGTATTTTTGGTCCAATATGGCTCTTTCAACATTTTGGGTTGCCGACCCCTGCACTAGACACACCAATAAGCTTGTTTATAGATCAATCAATCAATCAATTTCCTTTATTTAACCAGGTAAAGACTCATTGAGATTAAAATCTCTTTTTCAAGAGCGACCTGACAAAGAGGGCGGCACAAACAAAGTTACAATAACAATTACAACAAGGCAATACAACAGAACAACAGCAGTCATACCACAACCGGTCAAAAATAATTTTAAAACGCAGATAAACAATAAAACTCCTGATAGGAAGTTGCCATTTGTTATATTTGTTATAACTTTGTGACATGACACAATGCATATCAATGAACATATAATACAAACCCCGTTTTCATATGAGTTGGGAAATTGTGTTAGATGTAAATAGAAACGGAATACAATGATTTGCAAATCATTTTCAACCCATATTCAGTTGAATATGCTACAAAGACAACATATTTGATGTTCAAACTGATAAACCTTTTTTTTTGTTGCAAATAATCATTAACTTTAGAATGTGATGCCAGCAACACGTGACAAAGAAGTTGGGAAAGGTGGCAATAAATACTGATAAAGTTGAGGAATGCTCATCAAACACTTATTTGGAACATCCCACAGGTGTGCAGGCTAATTGGGAACAGGTGGGTGCCATGATTGGGTATAAAAACAGCTTCCCAAAAAATGCTCAGTCTTTCACAAGAAAGGATGGGGCGAGGTACACCCCTTTGTCCACAACTGCGTGAGCAAATAGTCAAACAGTTTAAGAACAACGTTTCTCAAAGTGCAATTGCAAGAAACTTAGGGATTTCAACATCTACGGTCCATAATATCATCAAAATGTTCAGAGAATCTGTAGAAATCACTCCACGTAAGCGGCATGGCCGGAAACCAACATTGAATGGCCATGACCTTCGATCCCTCAGATGGCACTGTATCAAAAACCGACATCAATCTCTAAAAGATATCACCACATGGGCTCAGGAACACTTCAGAAAACCACTGTCACTAACACAGTTGGTCGCTACATCTGTAAGTGCAAGTTAAAGCTCTACTATGCAAAGCGAAAGCCACAGCTAAGTAATCTCTTCTTTTTTTTATACCTACCACGTATTTCACTGTTTTAAGAAAAAAATATTTAGGAAACCCAGCATCTTATATTCAGGTCAATACAATTAGTTTTGATCATGTACACCAAGTTAAACAATTCAACATGTCCAAAAGGAGTAGGAAGAAGCAAAGCTAATTTGTTATTTGTATTTTACAGCAAACTTAAAGTAAAATGTTAATCACAAGAGGAAGTCTTCTTTTTTTTGTGCTACTTTTGATGAATCATAGTCATTTACAGCTTGTTTTGGTGCAGACTGCAAGGAGGAAAGTTGGTAATTAATCAACGTTACTGTTTATGTATGGCAGCAGCTGCCGTCCGCTTGGATACACATAATAAATCCAGTAGGAAAAACACTTTTTCAGCGACACAAAAAGTGGAGGCATACACAGAAATTGGCACAGAGTTCAACACAGGAAGGAAAGCGCACAGCGAGAGAAAAACAAATGTTGGTTGGGTTAAATATTAGTTTGGGACAGGAATAGACACTTGAGTCAACCCTCGTGTGTCTCCAACCCTGATCATTAAAAACGACATTTTTAATAAAGCTGACGGGAAATGAAAGACTGATGTGGAGGGCAGAGTGTGTCACGTTCCATAACGGACCTACCACATGAAAGATTTCATTTAGCTTTCATCCACAAACATTCCTGAGGAAATTAATTCCTTAAGCTTAAAATTGTTTCTTGGTGCATGCAGCCCATGGTATTTGCTCTACCATAGAACAGAAAACACTTCAAGGTTCCATACGTGGAAATCAAAAAGTTCAGCTCAGTCTGGTTTTTAATGAGACTGAATCCCGTTTTTGTGCAAAACAAACGTTTTACAAGTCTGTCTAACACCCCCAGGCAGGAAGAAAGTGCCTTTAAAGCAGGGGTGTCAAACTCAAATACAGAGTGGGCCAAAATGTAAAACTGAACAAAGCTGCAGGCCAAGGTTGAACAAATTAACCTTTTAATAGGGACCCAAACAAGTTTTGCATTAAATATTGAACAAGCAAGGCTTATATAACTTTATAGTGACATGCAAAATCGAGTTTCAAATAATAGTAATAATAATTAAAAAATATCAATGGCATATCAAATACAATTTAAATAAAAATGTAATGCCTCTTTTCTATTTGCAGCCTTCTGAGGTAAATATCAACATGAACTTTTTCCACGGGCTAATACATTTGAAAATAAAATAACAATGAATAAAACAACCATTTAGGACTTTAAACTGCTCAGTTTGCAACACACTGATCTAATCTGATGTGCCCAAGCCAGATACCTGCCATCTTTTCTTGGATGCTAGTTCATTAATGTCGGGGCTCAGGCTTTGAGCTGAGGCAACCTTCATTATCGAACGAAGGTGTTCATCAGTCATTATATCTCGTCCACCCAGACCACAGTCTTGGGGGTGTGCCTTAAATGCACTGCCTTTAACATAGTCTACGAGCTATCGTCACGTCCGCTTTTCATCCATTCTAACATCGTTCAGACCCAGTCACAAGATATGTGCGGTTTCTGTACGCACACACGAGTGAATGCAACGCATACTTCATCAACAGCGATACAGGTTACACTGAGGGTGCCAGTATAAAAAACTTTAACACTGTTAGAAATATACGCCACACTGTGAACCCACACCAAACAAGAATGACAAACACATTTCGGGAGAACATCCGCACCGTAACACAACATAAACACAACAGAATAAATACCCAGAATCCTTTGCAGCACTAACTCTTCCGGGACGCTACAAAATACACCCCCGCTACCACCAAACCTCCCAACCGCCCCACACACACACACACCTTGTAGTGTCCCGGAAGAGTTAGTGCTGCAAAGGGTTCTGGGTATTTGTTCTGTTGTGTTTATGTTGTGTTACCGTGCGGATGTTCTCCCGAAATGTGTTTGTCATTCTTGTTTGGTGTGGGTTCACAGTGTGGCGTATATTTCTAACAGTGTTAAAGTTTTGTATTCGGCTACCCTCAGTGTAACCTGTATCGCTGTTGATGAAGTATGCGTTGCATTCAATTGTGTGTGCGTGCAGAAGCCGCACATGTTATGTGACTGGGCCAGCACTCGTTGGACTGGCTGAAAAGCAGACGTGACGATTTTCGGGAAGTTTGGAAGACTCCCGGGAGGGTTGGCAAGTATTAGAATTAGCGGTGAATGCGGTGTTACCGCGGCACCGCCGCAATATATAATCGGTGGGCCAGCTTTAGTGTTAATTTGATATCGCCTCAAGGGCCAAATTTGGCCCGCGGGCCAGAGTTTGACACCCATGCTTTAAAATGTTAATTAAAAAAAAAACTCTAAGCAAGCCTTGTGAAACTTCAGCTCAATGAGCACTTCAAGGCTTTACAATAGTTTTCCTTGGCTTCTAGAGTTGATTGTTATGGTTTTTTCAGACCCTGTATCGATAACCATAGAACCAGGAATGGAACGACGTTTAAAGCTGCGTCAATGACAATCATTTTCATGTTTTTATATTTTAAGGTGAATCGACTCGCCTTCCAAGCACATGTGAGAGTGAGACCCAAGCGATCAAGGCATGAATGCCATTTATTGTTTTGAAAAGTATATACCAGGGGTGTCCAAAATGTTTTCCACTGAGGGCCGCACACTGAAAAATGAAAACATGCAGGAGCCATTTGATATTTTTCATTGTCAAAACCAATAGAATATTCACTGTAACCGTTTGGGCTCCCCTCAATGTTGGGTGTACCTCGCCCCATCCTTTCTTGTGAAAGACTGAGCATTTTTGGGAAGCTGTTTTTATACCCAATCATGGCACCCACCTGATCCCAATTTGCCTGCACACCTGTGGGATGTTCCAAATAAGTGTTTGATGAGCATTCCTCAACTTTATCAGTATTTATTGCCACCTTTCCCAACTTCTTTGTCACGTGTTGCTGGCATCAAATTCTAAAGTTAATGATTACCGTATTTTCCGCACTATTAGCCGCACCTACAAACCACAAATTTACTCAAAAGCTGACAGTGCGGCTTATAACCCGGTGCGCTTTATATATGGATTAATATTAAGATTCATTTTCATAAAGTTTAGGTCTCGCAACTACGGTAAACAGCCGCCATCTTTTTTCCCCGTAGAAGAGGAAGTGCTTCTTCTTCTACGGTAAGCAACCGCCAAGGTAAGCACCCGCCCCCATAGAAGAAGAAGCGCGCGGGTATTACGTTTCATTTCCTTTGTGTGTTTACATCTGTAAAGACCACAAAATGGCTCCTACTAAGCGACACACTGTGTTTCTAGCTTGCCATGCTAATGGCCAGAAACTTCCACCCATGGTGATATTCAAAAGGAAGACCTTGCCAAAAGAGAACTTTCCAGCCGGCGTCATCATAAAAGCTAACTCGAAGGGATGGATGGATGAAGAAAAGATGAGCGAGTGGTTAAGGGAAGTTTACGCGAAGAGGCCGGGTGGCTTTTTTCACGCAGCTCCGTCCATGTTGATATACGACTCCATGCACGCCCACATCACAGATGGTGTCAAAAAACAAGTGAAGCACACAAATACAACACTCGCCGTCATTCCGGGTGGATTAACCAAAGAACTCCAACCGCTCGATATTGGTGTCAACAAGGCATTTAAAGCATGACTGCGAACGGCGTGGGAACAATGGATGACCGAAGGCGAACACACATTCACTAAGACAGGGAGACAGCGCCGGACGACATACGCCAATATCTGCCAGTGGATCGTAAATGCCTGGGCGGATATTTCGGTCTCAACTGTGGTCCGAGCTTTCCGGAAGGCAGGATTCACGGAACTGCTGGAAAAACAACAGCGACACTGACTCCGATGACTTCGACGAGACGGAGCCGGCCATTTTGGATCCCGTATTCGCCCAACTTTTTAATTCGGACACCGTAGGAGAAGAATTCGAGGGATTTATGAATGAAGAATAACTTCAGAAAGTGAGTGTTATGTTTATTTTGTGTGTTGTGACATTAACGTTCGAGCAACATTATGTTGCTATTGCTCTGCACTATTTTGAATTTTACTATGTTTGTGATTGCACATTTGCACATTACCGTACATTTTGGGAGTGAACAGAGTTGTTAGAACGCTGGTTTTTAATATATTATTAAAGTTTAACTGACCTATCTGACTGTTTTTTGACATTCCCTTTAGCGCAGTTAGATGCGGCTTATAACACGGGGCGGCTTATAGGTGGACAAAGTTTTGAAATATGCCGTTCATTGAAGGCGCGGCTTATAACACGGGGCGGCTTATGGTGCGGGAAATACGGTATTTGCAAAAAGTTTATCAGTTTGAACATCAAATATCTTGTCTTTGTAGTGCATTCAACTGAATATGGGTTGAAAATGATTTGCAAATCATTGTATTCCGTTTATATTTACATCTAACACAATTTCCCAACTCATATGGAAACGCGGTTTGTGTAAGGCGACATGCTAATAGCAGCTGACATTGTACAGTAAGGGATGTTTTATGTTTGTTGGCTTTCATGAAGTCTGCAGTGAGTAATCAGTGATAATGTTTAAAAAAAAAGTGAACGTCGTGATGCGTTTTTTAAATGAATACATTGTGTATGCTTAAAATGATCAAAATAGTTTAATATTACATGTTATTAATAATGAAATTACATAACATAAATACTTACACCATGTATATAAAACCTTAATGGAGGTGTTTGGATGTTTTTAAGGGCTTTGTAGGAGAATAGGCCTTTTGATCGCATGTATTTACTATTTAGAATGCATTAAAAAAAATACATCCGTCATGTCTTTCATAATTATTGTGAATGATAGGCAAAATGACCCCAACAAAGTGCAGTTCCCCCTTAAAGGTCCTGGGGACACAAAAGGATCTCAGTCATTAAAGACTTAAAAATATATATAATATATATAATATTCTTCCAGACCCCAGCCTCATCATATATGTATTTGTTTTCTACTTTCAATGCTTAAATATCTGTAGATTAACTTCAGATCTACCTGTTGACATTAAGTTTTTCTTTTAATGTATTTTGCCCTTTTTGTCAAAACCTTCTTTTTTAATACAAAAACACAAATTATGCAATATTTTCCCCAAATAAATATGTTCAAACCAAAATATGATGTGACGTAACGTGAGTGTTAAATGTGTAAATAATTCATAACAACATTGCTATTGGTTCATTATTTTTTTGAGCAATGGCAGTTAAAAAAATTATAATAAACTAAAGGTCTCTGGGATCCAAAAGGCCCCCAATCATAAGTGTTAAATCATTACATATTCTTTTTACTTTCACCACCTAAATCAGTAGATAAACTTCAGATCCATACATCGATTATAAATGCATTTTTTCAGCAATAACATTTTTAAAGTTAAAAAAAAATGTCATTAGTGTCAATATTGCAACATGTTCTCATTGCATTGCATTTGTTTGCTCTGTTCCACTTTTTAATGTTTTTTGTTGTCAATTTATTTTCAAAACGTGTCACAGGCCAATAAAACATGGCCCCAGGGCCGCACTTTGAACCCGGCTGGTCTGCATTTCACAGATAACTCATGTTGACACTTGACCATTACAGCACGTGTGATGTCAGCTGCCAATTTCTTCAAGCGTCATCAAAATGGTGAGTAGTTGACAGCAGTGGTGAACTTCTTTTTACACGTGTATCCGAAAAAGTCTTACTTTAAAATCTTGCCTGTGCAGTTAAAGCAGGGGTGTAAAATGTACGGCCCAAGGGCCGCAAACTGGTTTTATCCGGCCCGCGGGATGAGTTTGCTAAGTATAAAAATAAGCCAAAACGTTTAAATGAAACAAACTGCTGTTCTAAATGTGTCCACTAGATGTCACAACAGCAATTCTTTGTAGATGATGCTATATACAGTATGTAAAAAAAAAAAAAAAACACATGTTAGTGCACCAGTCAAGGAAAATGAGCAAACTACATAAATAACATCCTGTAATTTGATTTTGATTTTTGATTTTTTTTATCGTGATGGATTGATAATTAACAACAATGAGTTGACTGATGAACATTATCACATAATGCAGGGGTGTCCAAACTTTTTGACTGGGGGGGCTGCATTGGGCTTAAAAAATTTGTCCGGGGGCCGAAAGCCTGCATGCAAACTAATACACACACACACACATATATGTATATATATTGTGTATATATATATATATATATATATATATATATATATATATATATACAGTATATATATATATATATATATATATACATACAGTATATATATGTATATATATATATGTGTGTGTATATATATATATGTGTATATATATATATATATATATATATACAGTATTTATATATATATGTGTATATATATATATGTATATATATATATATATATATATATATACAGTATGTATATATATATATATATATATATATATATACAGTAGATATATATATATATATGTGTGTATATATATATATGTATGTATATATATACATATATATGTATGTATATATATGTATATATATATATATATGAGTACCTATTACTATAATAATATGGATACATCATTAATAATTATTATAATTGTATATAAAGAGTAAGTGAAAGTTACTTCCATGACGACCTCCTTAAGGTTTTCTAATCAATCAGAAATATCAAGCAGCTAAAATGCACCAAACATGGATAAGTGTGGAGAGAGTGTTTTGCATTTTACCCATCATCCCTTGTAATGGATTTAAATGGGTGTAACTTCGATTTTTGTGTGTGTGTGTTGACTGGACATTTTTCATAATATTCACAAAGTTCAATGAGCAGGTTGGTGGATTTTTTTTTTCCTGCACCATGACTAGGGAAGGTTGTTTGTATTGGGTCAAATCAATAAATGATGTGCTCATTGTCCCTGCAAGTACAATTAATGCTTGCGTATATTTCGTTGGCCAACAGATGGCGAGGAAAAAGCAGCTATTAGAGCACTGGCTATCTGTATACACCTCTCCCGACCATATTGCTTATTGAACTTGTGCCGTCTCACGGGCCAAATTGAAAAGACCGGCGCGCCGCATTTGGCCCGCCAGCCGTAGTTTGGACACTACTGACAATGTATTCAGAAAGTATAAATAACGACAAATAAAGATAGAATACTATTAACTGCAACATGTAAGTGTAAAAAAAACAAAAAACATTATGATTTCTACATTTTTCAAAATGTGCTTGTTCTCTTTTTAAACAAAGAAAACAATCTGAAGTTGTCTTTATTTTTAAGTTATCGCGCCGTGATTTTAACTGTCCTTTTGGAGAATATTTGGGGCATCTGGGGGGACACTTTAGTGACAGATGGCCATGGAAATGGACTGACCCTTAAAGAAAGAGGGTGTGAAGAAAGACTAGAGGGGGTGCACTCAGACACAATGCAGTGTTCAACAAAGGAGGAGGTATAAAATAATACGTCAGTGTATTTTGCGTCCATGGACGCCGACCATCACGTGCTCCGTCTAGACGCGTTCAGGTGCAACATAATCGTCTTACCTCTCCGCCGTGGCCGTCGAATATGGCGAATATGGAGGGGTGGCTCTTGTTGGTGATGTCGGTGAGCACCTGGTAGCGGTCCTCCATGTGGTCTCGCCTCCCTTGGATGGAGTACACGGCCACGTTGTCGTTCTTGAACTCCCACGTCTTGGAGAACTCGGCGTCCAGCACGCTGAGGCCTCCCAGGCGCTCGTTCTGCATCATCTCCGCCACTTTGCCCTTCACCATCTTCACCGCATCCCGGCTCGACTTGACGATGGTCTTCACCTCGTCCGTGTGGAAGAAGTAACTCCACAGGGCCAGGCTGATGCACAGCAGGAACAAGGTCTCCGGCCTGAGGAGAAAATAACGCATGATCCGACCCAGAAGAGACAAGAGAGTCATCGTGTCTCCTATCATCACACGCCGCCAAGCTGCGCTCCTCGCACGGTTCACTCCATGCACGGATGTACGACGCGCTGACGGAACTTTGAACGCACCACTGCCGAGGCCTGCTGGAGCTTCTCTGGCCGCATTGGCGCACTGCGTCCACGTCCACGGGCCGTCACGCGCTAAATGATATTACACAGGAGGGCCGCGAAATGACTCCGGACCTGAGACGATGTTTCTCCGTCCATTGCAGGACGAGGCCGGATGTTGGTGGGCTGACCCGCCCCGGAGTGCGACACGGGGGGGGGGGGGGGTGTGACAAAAGCCCACGACTTAAATCTTACTCCTCCCACTCACTTTGCACCAATTTGGAATTTTAACACGCAGTCTCTATTTGTAAGTCGTGCCAAACCAGAGCCGCAAAGCAAAATAACACGGAAGTACTATAAACGAGTGCAGGTGTATGAGGAGCTGCTTTTATTTTGAAAGGTCAGGGTGGATGTGTTTTTGTTGCTAAACGTCTATAATGTTGCCTTCACACATCAGTTTAAAGCAGTGGTTCTTAACCTTGTTGGAGGTACCGAACCCCACCAGTTTCATATGCGCATTCACCGAACCCTTCTTTAGTGAAAAATAAAATGTTGTCTTTTTTCAAATTCAAGACAAAGTTATATGTTTTTGGTAACACCTGAGTATGGGGAACATATTCTAAGTAACAAAGACTTAATTTAGAGTTATTTGGTTAGGGCCAGGGTTAGAGGGTTAGGGTTATAATAAGGCCATGCCGAATAAGGCATTAATAAATACTTCATAATGACTAGTTAAGAGCCAATATGTTACTAATTTGCATGTTAATAAGCAACTAAATAATGGTGAATATGTTCCCCATACTAAAGTGTTACCATGTTTTCTTTACTGGTGCATAAAATGAACCGTGCATGAACATCACCTTGTTCAAACAACAAAACCAACACAGTGCATAAACTCACAACAAATTACACACCTGCAAACCAGTCAGCTGTTGCCGTATCCGTAATATGCCGATAGGGAGAATTTTTTATTTACACGATGAGTCGGGTGTGTTTTGACCTCCGCCGAACCCCTGAGGCCGACTCACCGAAACCCTAGGGTTCGATCGAACCCAGGTTAAGAACCACTGGCTTAAAGGTACGCCACAAAACCAGATGATTACATACAGTACAAGTGTGCAGACTGTTGATAAATGTTAAAGGGGAACTGCACTTTTTTTTGTAAATGTGTATCGTTCACATTCATTATGAAAGACATGACGGTGGATGTATTTTTTTTTTGTTAATGCATTCTAACTTGTAAATACAGCAGAGCCAATGAAAGGTCCTTTATTCCGCCCATAAAACCAAATAAAAAATAATCCAAAAAGCGCCAACAATACTCCATTTACATTTCATGACTTGAATATTAACCAAGTATTAGTGATATTGTTATTATAAGTGCTAACGCAGGTGAGCTATTTATAGCGGCGACTCATCAGCGAGTGGTCTGCTGCTTCCTCATTTCCTTTGCTTGTGAAAGTTTATTGTAGATGATCAATCATGCCTCTCTCCTGGATGGGAGAAGAATAAAGACAAATTCAAACAAGTTGGTACACTTTGACAGCCACTTTAGACCCGGAAATGGTGAGAATGGAGAATGACACAAAAAGACGCTTGATTCCCCCCCTTTTTTTCGTGAGGATTATGAGTCTGTTTTAATATAAGACAGGAATATAAGAAGATTCTATAAGGCGACATGTTATTGACGGCAGACATTGTACAGTAAGTGATGTTTTATGTTTGTTGGCTTTCATGATGTCTGCAGTGAGTAATCAGTGATAATGTTAAAAAAAAAAGTGAACTTTCATTCATTCATTCATTTTTTATTTATCTCCTTCATTGATGTGCATTTTTGATCAATAGGCAATTAAACTCTAACAACAAGACACATATTTACATACCTATGCTTGAGAAGGAACAGGATGAAGAAAATCTTATATTTTCCTGCCCCCCCCCCTTCAACATAATAAGTAGTTAATGGATAGCCCAGATTCACAAGCATACAAACCAAACAAATACATCCACATATAATGAAAACAAACAAAACACACACAAAAAAAACAAGTGCAAAAACTTCATGAAGTACAAACCGAACAAAAAATAATATACACCTCACGGGATGATACAAAACAAATACAAAACCAGACAGAAAATAAGTAAAATAATAAATATAAAGCAAAATGTAAACCCTTACGGCTGTCCATATGATCTTATTGTTCTGTCTTTATATATTTTTTTCAATTGGAATATATTTCCACCACCACTGATATACACATTTGTTTTAAAGTTGTCCTTGAATACTGATGTTTGAAATTACCTTTTCTTCTATGCTCTTCGTTCTCAGAAGTGATGACAAACATTTTTTGTAAATTTGCTGGTAATGTTTTACTTTTAGCCTTAAACATAACACATAATGTCTGTAACCTTACTAGCTCCTGTAGTTTCGTGATGCATATATTAACTTCATGCACAGCGTATGCCACGACTTAAATCTTACTCCTCCCACTCACTTTGCACCAATTTGGAATATTAACGCGCGGTCTCTATTTGTAAGTCGTGTCAAACCAGAGCTGCAAAACAAAATAATACGGAAGTACTCTAAACGAGTGCAGGTGTATGAGGAGCTGCTTTTATTGTGAAAGGTCAGGGTGGATGTTATATGTGTGTTGTTAGTTTTTTTTGCCTAAAACGTCTGTAATGTTGCTGTAACACATCACCTTAAATGTCAGGGTGGATGTCATATTATATGTGTGGTTTTTTTTTGCCTAAAACGTCTATAATATTGCTGTAACACATCACTTTAAAGCAGGCCCGGCCCTAACCAATCTGGCGCCCTAGGCAAGATTTTAGGTGGCGCCCCCCCACATCGGCAGTGAAGTGTACATACTCACAAGAAACTGAATAGCTTTGTCTTTGACCTTTTTTTTTTTACTTACAACTATACCTAATATATAAAGGGGTGGAAAAGTGACTATTACCTGCAGGGCAAACATTAGCTAACCAGAAGACAATAACAATGTAAACAAAAAACACCTGCTTAAAAGATCTAATACAAATGTCCCTGAGGAATGTAAGGTGGGAGTACTGTAATTACCTAACGTTACATTATTATTTTCCATAACAATTTAGCCCCCTCCACAATATTAACCCGACGTTAAAACAGAACTAGCTATTTATTGATTAGCAATTGCCGAATCAGATAGGCTCCAGCGCCCCCCGCGACCCCAAAGGGAATAAGCGGTAGAAAATGGATGGATGGATGTAACATTAGCTTAATGCTAAAAAGCCAGCTACTATCACATTCTGTAACAGACAAATAATTTCATGTAGGCTAACGTTACCTACCTGCTACCTCTGTCTTTTCTCGTTTCTCCTCCTCTTCTTTTCTCTTTTTTCTTCCCTGGGCACCTGACAGTTTTGACATCTTGTGTTGATTTTTTGATGTGGTGACGTCCAAAAAGAGTCATGATACGGGAAGGGAGGGGGCGTACCGTGCGGAGGGGGGAGGGGGGGGGCGTAATGTTGTAACAAATAATATTTCTATAAATAGGCTTTACTTTGCATTTTAATTAACGTGGGATTATTTTTTGTATTTAGAAATAATAGTACCAACTTTATTTTTTATTTTTTCTCTCCAACATTTATGGCACTGGCGTGGCGCCCCCTGATGGACGGCGCCCTTAGCATTTGCCTATACGGCCTATGCCACGGGCCGGCCCTGCTTTAAAGGTACGCCACAAAACCAGATGATTACGTGCGGACTGTATGGAGTCGCTTTCCACTTCCGGTATAATCTTGCCAACTCTCCCAAGGATTTCCCCAACACCCTCCTTTAGGACGCAAACTTTGCTTCGAGATATGATATAAAAAACAATTGACCTGGGTGAGAGGTTGTTGTTGTTGTAGATTTGCACTAATTCGAACACAAACACGAGTGTTCACAAGGACGTGACAGCAGATCTCGCGAGAGTGCGGCGTTGACGCGAAAGCCTCTATTACGTCTCACCTTGAATATGTACAAATAAGTACAAATGTCATTTTCTTACACGTGTTGTCAAATCACTTATACTGCGTTAACTTCACATATATGGCACGTCCTCAGGACAAATGGCGTATTAAGATCGGAAAAGACTGTCACGTGATACTCACACCGGAAGTAACTATTCTTGGCGCCTTTGTTGATAATTAGCAAAACTACTATCATGGATGGAATTTTGGTTGCGTCTAGTTAATGTTGCTTTTGGATGTGCTACATTAAATATTCAATTTAATTACAGTTATGCTTTCATTGCTAACATATAACTACTGGATACAATGTGGAGATGCTCTTCAATACACATTTTAATATATGTTTGAGGGGCTACTCTATGTTTTCTTCTACAGTTGTTGACATTTGCTTCCCCCCCAAACTTACAGTTGTGTGTGAGTAATAATGGTTGTTTCCACAAGTGGGGGTGGTAGTTGGCACTCTTTGTTTCCTGGCAATTAACCCACTCACTTCTCCACAGGAGTTGCCTGGAGGAAGGGTCACTTAAGGTAAAGCTGAACATATTATTGTTAAGCATTATCTTCAAATGTAACACTTCCCACTAAATTACTTATGTTTTTTCTTCCAGACCCGGACCTCGGAGCACCTCCAGGTAGAGCAAGACCACCTATTTCCGACATATCCAAGGGCACAAAGGTATAGTGGACAAAGTCATACAATTTGGTCTTTAACCAACTACCAGTTGGTAGTTTCATGGGTCTATGTTGCATATGTGTAATAAAAAACCCCGTTTCCATATGAGTTGGGAAATTGTGTTAGATGTAAATATAAACGGAATACAATGATTTGCAAATCCTTTTCAACCCATATTCAATTGAATGCACTACAAAGACAAGATATTTGATGTTCAAACTCATAAACTTTTTTTTTTTTTTGCAAATAATAATTAACTTAGAATTTCATGGCTGCAACACGTGCCAAAGTAGTTGGGAAAGGGCATGTTCACCACTGTGTTACATCACCTTTTCTTTTAACAACACTCAGTAAACGTTTGGGAACTGAGGAAACTAATTGTTGAAGCTTTGAAAGTGGAATTCTTTCCCATTCTTGTTTTATGTAGAGCTTCAGTCGTTCAACAGTCCAGGGTCTCCGCTGTCGTATTTTACGCTTCATAATGCGCCACACATTTTCGATGGGAGACAGGTCTGGACTGCAGGCCGGCCAGGAAAGTACCTGCACTCTTTTTTTACGAAGCCACGCTGTTGTAACACGTGCTGAATGTGGCTTGGCATTGTCTTGCTGAAATAAGCAGGGGCGTCCATGAAAAAGACGGCCCTTAGATGGCAGCATATGTTGTTCCAAAACCTGTATGTACCTTTCAGCATTAATGGTGCCTTCACAGATGTGTAAGTTACCCATGCCTTGGACACTAATGCACCCCCATACCATCACATATTTCGGCTTTTGAACTTTGCGTCGATAACAGTCTGGATGGTTCACTTCCCCTTTGGTCCGGATGACACAATGTCGAATATTTCCAAAAACAATTTGAAATGTGGACTCGTCAGACCACAGAACACTTTTCCACTTTGCATGAGTCCATCTTAGATGATCTCGGGCCCAGAGAAGCTGGCGGCGTTTCTGGATGTTGTTGATAAATGACTTTCGCTTTGCATAGTAGAGCTTTAACTTGCACTTACAGATGTAGCGACCAACTGTATTTAGTGACAGTGGTTTTCTGAAGTGTTCCTGAGCCCATGTGGTGATATCCTTTAGAGATTGATGTCGGTTTTTGATACAGTGCCGTCTGAGGGATAGAAGGTCACGGTCATTCAATGTTGGTTTCTGGCCATGCCGCTTACGTGGAGTGATTTCTCCAGATTCTCTGAACCTTTTGATGATATTATGGACCGTAGATGTTGAAATCCCTAAATTTCTTGCAATTGCACTTTGAGAAATGTTGTTCTTAAACTGTTTGACTATTTGCTCACGCAGTTGTGGACAAAGGACTGTACCTCGCCCCATCCTTTCTTGTGAAAGACTGAGCATTTTTTGGGAAGCTGTTTTTATACCCAATCATGGCACCCACCTGTTCCCAATCAGCCTGCACACCTGTGGGATGTTCCAAATAAGTGTTTGATGAGCATTCCTCAACTTTATCAGTATTTATTGCCACCTTTCCCAACTTCTTTGTCATGTGTTGCTGACATCAAATTCTAAATTTTTTTTGCTGATTATTTGCAAAAAAAAATGTTTATCAGTTTGAACATCAAATATATTGTCCTTGTAGCATATTCAACTGAATATGGCTTGAAAATGATTTGCAAATCATTGTATTCCGTTTCTATTTACATCTAACACAATTTCCCAACTCATATGGAAACGGGGTTTGTAATAATAACATTTGTAATAATGACAGACAATATTCACACTCACATTCACACACGAGGGCCGAATATTTATTACTTTTTATTATCAATTCAAATCAACTCAGATGTCTATTTATCAATTTTTTTAGACTAATTGTCCGTACCCCGCCTACCGCCCGAATGCAGCTCAGATAGGCTCCAGCACCCCCCGCGACCCCGAAAGGGACAAGCGGTAGAAAATGGATGGATGGATGGATGTATAGCACCTTTCATACAAGAATTGCAGCTCAAAGTGCTTCACAGCAGTAAAAGACATGATTAAGTAAAGACATGGTAAAAACAAGTGTAGAAAATGGAAAATAAAGATAAAAGCAAAGTAGAAAACAAAAGGATCAGACATTAATAGTTACAATCATCACAGTGTGGAACAAGAAAGTAATGTAGGAAATAAAAGGCTAAAAGTAATGCAGAGTAAAATACAGGCATCACTGTGAGCCGTAGGTCTCATTTACAGTATAATAATCACAGTATGGATGCAGAGAATAAGATATAGTGCAATTATATAGGATAAAAGTCAGAATAGCAAATTACAGTGAACTCAAGGTGCGCTTAAAATAAAAGTAAAAATATATTACAACCAACCGGCCTGTACCGGTTTGATGGTACCACAAAGATATAAAATAAAAACAAAGTAGGAATCAGTACGATAAGGCAGTGCCAAAGGTAATGTAGACAGTAATGCAGACAGTGATCCTTATATAATAAAATACAAGGATCCCTGTGAGCCATAGGTCTCATTTACAGTACAGTAATCACAGCAATGTAAGAAATAAAAGGCACTGAATTGCAGGTTTCATTTACAGTACACTCATCACAGTGTGGATGCAGAAATGTAAGAGCAATGCAGGAAATAAAAGGGTGATACAGTGTGGGTGCAGCAAGTTTACCACTAGAGGGCGCATGCCACCAAGACTCCAGATGTAGTAGACAGAGAGTAACAGTATAATAGAAAAGGGAAAACATCTGTTATAATAATTTTTCATAGCAAGCATTCACCTCACTGGACATGTTTTCCAAGTTATTTGCATAACTAAACATCATCTCCAGACCTTGAAAGGGCTTCGCCTTTGTTTGACTTGTAAGAAAAGGTTGTAGTGAAGGTGAATCATATCCTCCAGCAGACCAATACACGTTCAATGATCTTCACCCTGAAGCTGGTTCCAGTCAAGAGAAACACAAAAACAGCAGGTTGTAACTGCACCATCAACTACACCCAGCATACAGTGAACAAGGCCATTGACTTTTACAAATGTCATATGTCTCCACATTGAGGCACTAAGTCACTGCCATGTGCAGAACAACAAGACACATTTCAAACATTTATACGTCAGACATAATCATTTGCGTTAGGATTTTGATTCCAATGAAAATGTAAAGTTTCAAAAGCATTTGATATTTATAAATGATTAAAGAATGATAATGAATTAAGATCCATAATTATACAGCTTGTATTTTTCATGTCTTTTTTATATTTACAGTATTAAAATCCCACAAAAGAATACTGCACTTTTTTTAATATTTAGAAATTATGTGCTTTTATTTTTGCGTTTGTACACTTTTAGCATAAATATTGCGAGACAGCTAATTGTTTTCTTGTCAATTTATTAAAACGTGTCCTATGTGATACGTCATTATTTTTTTAAACCTAATATTACAAATACTATTTCCACTTTTACCCACTAACCTGACACTATGATTACGCACTACACAATAATACATCAAAACAAAAAAACACTGCACTGTATGATAAATAGTCTTCCATCATTTACACCAGGGGTTCTTAACCTTTTTGACCTTTTAGCCCAACTTTTCCAATACAGAGGGGCCCAGGGCTCATTCAAATATCAACACTGAATTTGTAATATTGCTCTCGATTTTAATCATATTCAATTATTATATCTAACCTACTTAGTTTACAACCTTGTCAAATGATAGGAAGCCACGTGCTGTGCACACCGATTATTTATTTAACACATAAACCTCAGGGTAAGTCAGGCTGATTACAAATATAATCAAATATACTGCAAAAGTGGGGACTTATGAAAACTGATGACAAATAAATTCACATACAAACCCCGTTTCCATATGAGTTGGGAAATTGTGTTAGATGTAAATATAAACAGAATACAATGATTTGCAAATCCTTTTCAACCAATATTCAATTGAATGCACTACAAAGACAAGACATTTGATGTTCAAACTCATAAACCTTATTGATTTTTTTGCAAATAATAATTAACTTAGAATTTCACGGCTGCAACACGTGCCAAAGTAGTTGGGAAAGGGCATGTTCACCACTGTGTTACATTACCTTTTCTTTTAACAACACTCAATAAATGATTGGGAACTAAGGAAACTAATTGTTGAAGCTTTGAAAGTGGAATTCTTTCCCATTTTTGTTTTATGTAGAGCTTCAGTCGTTCAACAGTCCGGGGTCTCCGCTGTCGTATTTTACGCCTCATTATGCGCCACACATTTTCGATGGGAGACAGGTCTGGACTGCAGGCCGGCCAGGAAAGTACCTGCACTCTTTTTTTAGGAAGCCACGCTGTTGTAACACGTGCTGAATATGGCTTGGCTTTGTCTTGCTGAAATAAGTATTACAGCATGATGGCAGCATATGTTGTTCCAAAACCTGTATGTACCTTTCAGCATTAATGGTGCCTTCACAGATGTGTAAGTTACCCATGTCTTGGGCACTAATGCACCCCCATACCATCACAGATGCTGGCTTTTCAACTTTGCGTCGATAACAGTCTGGATGGTTCGCCCCTCTGGTCCGGATTACACAATGTCGAATATTTCCAAAAACAATTTGAAATGTGAACTCGTCAGACCACAGAACACTTTTCCACTTTGCATGAGTCCATCTTAGATGATCTCGGGCCCAGAAAAGCCGGCCGCTTTTCTGGATGTTGTTGATAAATGACTTTCGCTTTGCATAGTAGAGCTTTAACTTGCACTTACAGATGTAGCGACCAACTGTATTTAGTGACAGTGGTTTTCTGAAGTGTTCCTGAGCCCATGTGGTGATATCCTTTAGAGATTGATGTCGGTTTTTGATACAGTGCCGTCTGAGGGATCCGAAGGTCACGGTCATTCAATGTTGGTTTCCGGCCATGCCGCTTACGTGGAGTGATTTCTCCAGATTCTCTGAACCTTTTGATGATATTATGAACCGTAGATGTTGAAATCCCTAAATGTCTCGCAATTGCACTTTGAGAAACGTTGTTCTTAAACTGTTTGACTATTTGCTCACGCAGTTGTGGACAAAGGGGTGTACCTCGCCCCATCCTTTCTTGTGAAAGACTGAGCATTTTTTGGGAAGCTGTTTTTATACCCAATCATGGCACCCACCTGTTTCCAATTTACCTGTTCACCTGTGGGATATTCCAAATAAGTGTTTGATGAGCATTCCTCAACTTTATCAGTATTTATTGCCACCTTTCCCAACTTCTTTGTCACGTGTTGCTGGCATCAAATTCTAAAGTTAATGATTATTTGCAAAAAAAAAAGTTTATTAGTTTGAACATCAAATATGTCGTCTTTGTAGCATATTCAACTGAATATGGGTTGAAAATGATTTGCAAATCATTGTATTCCGTTTATATTTACATCTAACACAATTTCCCAACTCATATGGAAACGGGGTTTGTACAATCATCCATCCATCCATCCATCTTCTTCCGCTTATCCGAGGTCGGGTCGCGGGGGCAGCAGCTTAAGCAGGGAAGCCCAGACTTTCCTCTCCCCAGCCACTTCGTCCAGCTCCTCCCGGGGGATCCCGAGGCGTTCCCAGGCCAGCCAGGAGAGATAGTCTTCCCAGCGTGTCCTGGGTCTTCCCCGTGGCCTCCTACCGGTCGGACGTGCCCGAAACACCTTCCTAGGGAGGCGTTCGGGTGGCATCCTGACCAGATGCCCGAACCACCTCATCTGGCTCCTCTCGATGTGGAGGAGCAGCGGCTTTACTTTGAGCTCCCTCCGAATGACAGAGCTTCTCACCCTATCTCTAAGGGAGAGCCCCGCCACTCGGCGGAGGAAACTCATTTCGGCCGCTTGTACCCGCGATCTTGTCCTTTCGGTCATGACCCAAAGCTCTTGACCATAGGTGAGGATGGGAACGTAGATCGACCGGTAAATCGAGAGCTTTGCCTTCCGGCTCAGCTCCTTCTTCACCACAACGGATCGATACAGCGTCCGCATTACTGAAGACGCCGCACCGATCCGCCTGTCGATCTCACGATCAACTCTTCCCCCACTCGTGAACAAGACTCCGAGGTACTTGAACTCCTCCACTTGGGGCAAGATCTCCTCCCCAACCCGGAGATGGCACTCCACCCTTTTCCGGGAGAGAACCATGGACTCGGACTTGGAGGTGCTGATTCCCATCCCAGTCGCTTCACACTCTGCTGCGAACCGATCCAGTGAGAGCTGAAGATCTTGGCCGGAGGAAGCCATCAGGACCACATCATCTGCAAATAGCAGTGACCTAATCCTGCAGCCACCAAACCAGATCCCCTCAACGCCCTGACTGCGCCTAGAAATTCTGTCCATAAAGGTTATGAACAGAATCGGTGACAAAGGGCAGCCTTGGCGGAGTCCAACCCTCACTGGAAACGTGTCCGACTTACTGCCGGCAATGCGGACCAAGCTCTGACACTGATTATACAGGGAGCGGACTGCCACAATAAGACAGTCCGTTACCCCATACTCTCTGAGCACTCCCCACAGGACTTCCCGGGGTACACGGTCGAATGCCTTCTCCAAGTCCACAAAGCACATGTAGACTGGTTGGGCAAACTCCCATGCACCCTCAAGGACCCTGCCGAGAGTATAGAGCTGGTCCACAGTTCCACGACCAGGACGAAAACCACACTGTTCCTCCTGAATCCGAGGTTCGACTATCCGGCGTAGCCTCCTCTCCAGTACACCTGAATAGACCTTACCGGGAAGGCTGAGGAGTGTGATCCCACGATAGTTGGAACACACCCTCCGGTTCCCTTTCTTAAAGAGAGGAACCACCACCCCGGTCTGCCAATCCAGAGGTACCGCCCCCGATGTCCACGCGATGTTGCAGAGTCTTGTCAACCAAGACAGCCCCACAACATCCAGAGCCTTAAGGAACTCCGGGCGGATCTCATCCACCCCCGGGGCCTTGCCACCGAGGAGCTTTTTAACTACCTCGGCAACCTCAGCCCCAGAAATAGGAGAGCCCACCACAGATTCCCCAGGCCCTGCTTCCTTATAGGAAGACGTGCTGGTAGGATTGAGGAGGTCTTTGAAGTATTCCCTCCACCGATCCACAACATCCGCAGTCGAGGTCAGCAGAGCACCATCCCCACCATACACGGTGTTGACACTGCACTGCTTCCCCTTCCTGAGGCGGCGGATGGTGGTCCAGAATTGCTTCGAAGCCGTCCGGAAGTCTTTTTCCATGGCCTCCCCGAACTCCTCCCATGTCCGAGTTTTTGCCTCCGCGACCGCTGAAGCCGCACACCGCTTGGCCTGTCGGTACCTGTCTGCTGCCTCAGGAGTCCCATGAGCCAAAAGAACCCGATAGGACTCCTTCTTCAGCCTGACGGCATCCCTCACCGCCGGCGTCCACCAACGGGTTCTAGGATTACCGCCACGACAGGCACCAACCACCTTGCGGCCACAGCTCCAATCGGCCGCCTCGACAATAGAGGTACGGAACATTGTCCACTCGGACTCAATGTCCAGCACCTCCCTCGTGACATGTTCAAAGTTCTTCCGGAGGTGGGAATTGAAACTCTCTCTGACAGGAGACTCTGCCAGGCGTTCCCAGCAAACCCTCACAATGCGTTTGGGCCTGCCAGGTCTGTCCGGCATCCTCCCCCACCATCGCAGCCAACTCACCACCAGGTGGTGATCGGTAGAAAGCTCCGCCCCTCTCTTCACCCGAGTGTCCAAAACATGAGGCCGCAAATCCGATGACACAACTACAAAGTCGATCATGGAACTGCGGCCTAGGGTGTCCTGGTGCCAAGTGCACATATGGACACCCTTATGTTTGAACATGGTGTTTGTTATCGACAATCTGTGACGAGCACAAAAGTCCAATAACAGAACACCACTCGGGTTCAGATCCGGGCGGCCATTCTTCCCAATCACACCTCTCCAGGTTTCACTGTCGCTGCCAACATGAGCGTTGAAGTCCCCCAGTAGAACGAGGGAATCACCCGGGGGAGCACTCTCCAATACTCCCTCGAGTGAATCCAAAAAGGGTGGGTACTCTGAGCTGCTGTTTGGCGCGTAAACGCAAACAACAGTCAGGACCCGTCCGCCCACCCGAAGGCGGAGGGAAGCTACCCTCTCGTCCACCGGGTTGAACTCCAACGTGCAGGCTTTGAGCCGAGGGGCAACAAGAATTGCCACCCCAGCCCGTCGCCTCTCACTGCCGGCAACGCCAGAGTGGAAGAGAGTCCAGCCCCTCTCAAGAGAAGTGGTTCCAGAGCCCTTGCTGTGCGTCGAAGTGAGTCCGACTATATCTAGCCGGAACTTCTCCACCTCACGCACTAGCTCAGGCTCCTTCCCCCCCAGCGAAGTGACGTTCCACGTCCCAAGAGCCAGCTTATGTAGCCGAGGATCGGACCGCCAAGTGCCCTGCCCTCGGCTTCCGCCCAGCTCACACTGCACCCGACCTCTATGGCCCCTGCTATGGGTGGTGAGCCCATTGGAGGGGGGACCCACGTTGCCTCTTCGGGCTGTGCCCGGCCGGGCCCCATGGGGACAGACCCGGCCACCAGGCGCTCGCCATCGTGCCCCACCTCCGGGCCTGGCTCCAGAGGGGGGCCCCGGTGATCCGCGTCCGGGCGAGGGAAATCTGGGTCCTTGGTTTGTGTTCTTCATCGAGGTCTTCGAGCTGCTCTTTGTCTGATCCCTCACCTAGGACCAGTTTGCCTTGGGAGACCCTACCAGGGGGCATAAAAACCCCCGGACAACATAGCTCCTAGGATCATTGGGACACGCAAACTCCTCTACCACGGTAAGGTGGCAGCTCAGAGAGGAGTTGTACAATCACACAATGCTAAAATAAATATTTTAACTAAATTAATAATACATGATAATATATATGTTTTTGACGTAATTAGAGTGCAAATGAAAATACAGTTTTACCACTTTTAGTCATAATTTTTGCACTTAAAAATGACTTTAGCTCCAGACTTCTTCTGTTTGTTGGATATTGTCATTACTGCCACGAGTGGTGCAAAAGTATATTACAACTGAGTACCGCTGCGGCCCATATGGATCACAGCTGAGAAATTTTTTTTAGCAGCCCTATGGTTAAAAAACACTGATTTACACTTAATGTACAGTATTTATTATCATGCCCCTTGCAGTTCAGAGTAGATATTTAAATTGCACTTGTAACATGTACAAATGGGATAATTTAATCTGAAAGCACCAATTAATAATATTGATACATTATGATATACACCCTTTTTTACATTGTGTGTTTTTAAAATAATTAAGTACACAAAATCAAATGTCAGGTGCAGTCTAATATCGTATTCCGTGATGAATTGTTGAAAATATACAACTATGATGCAGTGTAACTGTACACAACTGCAAATATGTTGCTAAATTAATAACTCCACTCAAAATGTAAGATTATGCAATGACGCATTTTTAACACCAATCTCGTATTTGAACTCCGGTGTTCCTAATCAAATGTTCGGTTTGTGTATTTTGCTGGAAGAAACTTTTGGGGAAACACAACAACAGAGTTACTTCTATTGGAAGAGAGTCAGTTTTTGAAAGGCACTGTTATAAATAAAGAAAAGTGACATCATCTGTTAAATAAGAGTCAGTTTTTAGAAGAGAGTCAAATGAGCCCAAATGTAATGTTGCAGTTAATGGTGAAGGTGTTTAAAACCCATCCTTCTTGTTTGCTTATAGCCCTATCTGTGTATGTGTGTGTTTGCATTTATGTATTTTTTTTTTTTTACTACTCTGGTGTGAAAATATAAATAACTCTGCTGGCACGGCGGTGTGTGTGCAGTGTAATCTGCTCCCAGCAGGCTGGATTCCCACTGAGAGAAAGACAGTATATTGTTCCTGCAGCAGCACAGATAACAACTCATTAGCATACTGAATCATTTGGCTGCAAGAGCCACTCAGCCACCCATCTGCACCGAGCTGATAAACACACGCACACACACACTCATACACACCCATACAGACACACACACACCCCTACTCACAAACAAACACACATTGCTCCTCTTTTTCAACTCACACACACTCCCCCAATCCCCCTCTTTTGGTGACTTTTCTGCAGGCAGGTAGGGATTAATCCTCAGTGGAGCCCCAGCACTCTGCAGGTCTTCAAACACCTGCACGGCTCCCCTGCTCTCTGGAAGCAAGGCCAGGTTGTAGAAATACTCCCAAAAAGTGCAGGAAAGATGGCTTTTCCAAACAAACTTGTAATAGTAGTGGGAACTGGCTTTGCACAGCAAAGACACAACAGCGTGCAGTAGAGGCTGTCGAAAAGCACTTTCACAATGGCAGGATATCCTGTAGGTCACTGAGCCGCGATGACCTCTACAGGAAGTAGTCACTCGCTAGGAGGAAGTGAGGATTCCAGCGTCCATGGAGGGAGAATCGTGATGTTTTAATTGTTGTATGGGTGACTTTATGGCCCTGACAGAGAAAAGACAGTAAGGCTCAGTATTAATGTGGTTCTATAGTTTAGAACCGCATCACGCTCGCTTTCTCATATTTCGCCATGCCAGAGGCACCTCTGGTGGACAGTGGGGGTGTCCAAACTTTTTCCAGTGAGGGGCGCATGCAGAAAAATTGGAAGGATGCGAAGGACCACCATAACACATTTATACATTAAAGATGCAAAACCAATTAGTCAAAGTTTTCTGAACAAAACATCTTTTGTATGTGTGCCAAACAAATTACTGTAATATCTTTTTAGTCATTAATAATTATTTTCTATTAGTTGGTCACAATATTTAAAATAATACAACTTTTTGTTTTAATATATAATTTATGTTTGAATTATAATTGATTAAAAATAAATAAGTTGGGAAACAAATTAAGGAAATGTTATATGATATAATTAGATTAGAATAACCATTCACAACATTAAAACATTTCATAATTAAATCCACTAATGTGTATTTTTTAATGTGTGTTGATAGTTTCATATAAAAAAAAAAGTAGCATAAGATAGAGTGCACGTTTTAAAATGAAGATATTTATCTTTCTTATGTGTCTGACATATTAGTCAATCAACATGTAATAATACATCTCATTAATAACAAATCAGGGATGTCAAGAATTACAAGTTAACTCTTAACTCACAAAATCACAAAAAGGTATTGCATTTATCATGTGTACATGCAGAATAATCACACTGTTTGTTTTGACCACAGGGCAACACTAAATTGGCCCTAGTGTGTGAATATGAGTGTGAATGTTGTCTGTCTATCTGTGTTGGCCCTGCGATGAGATGGCGACTTGTCCAGGGTGTACACCGCCTTCCGCCCGAATGCAGCTGAGATATGCTCCAGCACCCCCGTGACCCCAAAAAGGGACAAGTGGTAGAAAATGGATGGATGGATGCTCCTTTACGTCAGTGTAAAGATGACTTTTCACTTCCAAATACACCTGGACTGGACTTTACATCAACTTGTTATCACCTTTTTAACAAATAAATGACCTGTATTAAATGAAATTATCTAAACATTTTTCCTATCTGACATTCTGTCAATTAAAACATTAATTAGTGTTGTGGGTCTTTTTTTAAGTGCATTTAAATCATGCAATTGAGTAATAACCTATGATTCATCCAAATTCAAAAGTGTAATTTTTAAATGATCATGTGACAGCACTATAATTGTAAATGTATTTTATAATATGCTGAGGGCTGACAGAAAACCAGCTGTGGGACACAAATGAGCCCCGGTCCACACTTCATACGTCCCTGGTGGACTGAATCAAGTTCATTTTCTCTTGTGGGGCGACTCCACTCTAGTCACTATTCACTTTTCCAAAAGCAGCAACTCCACATGCAGGTGTGAAACCCATCGCTGGTCCTTCATCGTTAAAACCATTTTTCATCACTTTAAAAAACAAACAAAAAAAACGTGAGCTTGACAATGTAGGTGGACACTGCAGAGTTAAGTTAAAAGTTAAAGTACCAATGATTGTCACACACACACTAGGTGTGGCGAGATTATTCTCTGCATTTGACCCATCACCCTTGATCACCCCCTGGGAGGTGAGGGGAGCAGTGGGCAGCAGCGGTGGCTGCGCCCGGGAATCATTTTGGTGATTTAACCCCCAATTCCAACCCTTGATGCTGAGTGCCAAACAGGGAGGTAATGGGTCCCATTTTTATAGTCTTTGGTATGACTCGGCCGGGGTTTGAACTCACAACCTACCGATCTCAGGGCGGACACTCTAACCACTAGGCCACTGAGTAGGTTACACTCCATGACTGAGTTTACACTGTAGAGTTACACTCCATGACTAAGTTTACACTGCTGAGTTACACTCCATGACTAAATTTACACTGCAGTTACACACCATGACTAAGTTTACACTGCAGTTAAACTCCATGACTAAGTTTACACTGTAGTTAAACTCCATGACTAAGTTTACACTGCTGAGTTACACTCCATGACTAAATTTACACTGCAGTTACACACCATGACTAAGTTTACACTGCAGTTAAACTCCATGACTAAGTTTACACTGTAGTTAAACTCCATGACTAAATTTACACTGCAGTTACACACCATGACTAAGTTTACACTGCAGTTAAACTCCATGACTAAGTTTACACTGCAGTTACACTCCATGACTAAGTTTACACTGAAGTTACACTCCATGACTAAGTTTACACTGTAGAGTTACACTCCATGACTACGTTTGTTTACAGTGCAGAGTTACACTCCATGACTAAGTTTGCACTGCAGACTTACACTCCATGACTAAGTTTACACTGCAGTTACCCTCCATTACTACGTTTACACTGCAGAGTTACACTCCATGACTACGTTTACACAGCAGAGTTACACTCCATGACTAAGTTTGCACTGCAGACTTACACTCCATGACTAAGTTTACACTGCAGTTACCCTCCATTACTACGTTTACACTGCAGAGTTACACTCCATGACTATGTTTACACTGCAGCGTTACACTCTATGAATAAGTTTACACTGCAGAGTTACACTCCATGACTAAGTTTACACTGCAGAGTTACACTCCAAAACTGTTTACATTGCAGAGTTACACTCCATGACTACGTTTACACTGCAGTTACACTCCATGACTAAGTTTACACTGCAGAGTTACACTCCATGACTAAGTTTACACTGCAGAGTTACACTCCATGACTAAATTTACACTGTAGAGTTTCTCTCCAAAACTGTTTACACTGCAGAGTTACACTCCATGACTACGTTTACACTGCAGAGTTACACTCCATGACTAAGTTTACGCTGCATGTAAAATGTGATCTTTATCAGACTGCAGTGTAAACGGGCACAGGCCCCAATGTGGCCCCAATGTGGCCCCAATGTGGCCTCGAAGCCACTTGCAAGCACACTTCCATAAAGTAAAAACAAAGGAAGTTGACCAGGAGGAAGGCGCTACTATTACAAAATAAAATAAGAATCGCAACACCTTAAAAATGATAGTTTTTTTAGGTGAAAGTAAAGTATGAATGGATGTATATAGTGTAATATATGTAATCTTTTTATGTCTGTTAAGAAGAGGAGACACGGACATCAGCGTGGATCTAAGTGAGATTTATTTTTCAACTCACATGTAAACAAATGTGCCACAGCATCAATTCCGGTCCTTCAACAATCGCTATTTCTTCTGAATCAAAATATATATTCATACATTACATATAAACTATTATTTGTGCACTATTGACAAGTGATTCACCGAAAATGTGGTGGTTTCAGATAGACTTTGCTCACTGAAACCGGGTGTTGGGATGAAATATCCACTTCCACTGGCGACTGCGTCCTTCCACGAGGGACGTAGCTCACATTTGAAAAGATCAGATTCCAATGGGATTCAGGACTACTTCCTGATGTGGCCTGAATCTGTTGCCAAAAGATCACATTTGAAGCACTTTGGAGCGTTTAGATCTGTGTCATTTAAGGGCAAACATCTGTTTGGTGTGCAGTGTAAACGGGGCCTAATAGGCCCTTTTCCACCGCAGGAACTTTCCCATTTACCCGGGTAAATAAAGTTCCCCCTGTGTTCCCACCAAAAACTATCCGGGTAGATTTAGTTCTTTTTTTAGTTCCTGCCAGCACAATGGGATTTTTTTAAGGTTCCTGGAACCTTCTCAAGGCTGTGCTCTCAAAGGCTGATTGGTTGAACACAGTTGGGGGCGTTCCTAAAACTTATTTTGAACACAACCACCATTACAGAGTACACTAGATGACTTGTTTATTTCCCATTTCTTGTGTACTCCTATTACAAAAAACTTGACAAGGGAGAGAAAGAAGAATAAAAATAACTTTCGACTTGCAGGAACTTTTGTGGGACATCTTTGTGCTGAAGAACGCTGATCAGTGGAACCATCTTGCAGAGTTTTCACTCAGCAGTAGTCTTTCAACTAGTTGCAGTTTATTGGCGTTTATTAATTTTACAAACTTCATTTCAATACGCCAAGCTACAAGAAGTGGACGGACTCTTTTAATCGTATTTACGGAGGAGAATGAAGTATTCAGCCTTACTCGAAGCAACAACCTCAGCTGCTTACTACTCTGACTTTGTTGGAGAAATGTGAAATAAAGGAGGCAGAACACCAGATAAATAATATAAAATATTAACTATTTACTTTAATACATGTTGTAAAAGTAGTCAGTGACACTCCATTTGTGTAGTTATTAACCTCAACCCCAGTCAACAGAATGTTAATGCTAACAAGCTAACCCTAAAGTTGATGTGTTTGTGTCGCCGTGATATAAACCCTGACATTTATTATTTATATATTGTTATTTACAGATAAACCCTGACATTTATTATTTATATATTGTTATTTACAGATAAACACTGACATTTATTATTTATGTATTGTTATTTACAGATAAACACTGACATTTATTATTTATATATTGTTATTTACAGATAAACACTGACATTTATTATTTATATATTGTTATTTACAGATAAACACTGGCATGTATTATTTATATATTGTTATTTACAGATAAACACTGACATGTATTATTTATATATTGTTATTTACAGCTGAATAGGACCACAAGGACTCACCTGACCCTCATGAATTCATCATTTACTGAGAAGACGACTCTGTTGGACATTGCGGACAAAAGCCTCACTTTTTATAAACAATTTGCAAAACATTGTTTGGAATATGATTGCTTGGTATATCAAATAGGTACTTTTTAGTAGACAAACTGTGACCTAATATTGTGTTTATTGACATGGTGTCAGTGTAGATCAAATCTAGTAAACGACTCCTCCATACGTCATCAGTCTGAGTTGTATAAACTACCTGAAGTGTGAAAAGTGGTGGAAACACAAACCACACACTTCTACAGGAACTTCTTGTTCCTAAAGTTCCTGAACTTTCGGTGGAAAAGGGCCACCTTACTGCACCTTTTTTGCTGCCCTTAATCTCCTTTTGAATAAAATTATCTTTATCCAATGCACAGGAGCTACTTGGCTTTCCACGCTGTTACTAATCACCTGGACTGTGATGCTTTTGTGTGGCTACACAACATTGTAGCTTTTGTCCGCTTGTGAAAGGATGGCGAGGAGGAGGGCGATCAACAATCACTTCATTGGAACAAAACATCAGCAGCAAATATGTCACTTAAAGGGCGCCACAGTTTTCCCTTCAGTCTACACTGTTCACGCGTTCATTTCATCTGGTATTGACTATTGCAATTCTCTCTTCACTCTTTTCAACAAGTCAACTAAAGAGACTTCAGACGCTACAAAATGCAGCTGCCAGACTTTAGACCGGTGCACCCAGAACAGTCCATGTCACCCCCTTTTGATCCAGTCTTCATTGGCTTCCTGGCACATTCAGTTGAAGATTTTAGTTCTGACTTTCCATGCATTGCAGTACATCACTGACTTGTTATGCCCCTACTCTTCAGTTGCATGGTGAGTTCCCTCAGTACATCACTGACTTATTATGTCCCTACTCTTCAGTTGCATGGTGAGTTCCCTCAGTACATCACTGACTTATTATGTCCCTACTCTTCAGTTGCATGGTGGGGCCCCTCAGTACATCACTGACTTGTTATGCCCCTACTCTTCAGTTGCATGGTGAGTTCCCTCAGTACATCACTGACTTATTATGTCCCTACTCTTCAGTTGCATGGTGGGGCCCCTCAGTACATCAATGACTTGTTATGCCCCTACTCTTCAGTTGCATAGTGGGGCCCCTCAGTACATCATTGACTTTTTATGCCCATACTCTTCAGTTCCATGGTGGGGCCCCTCAGTACATCACTGACTTGTTATGCCCCTACTCTTCAGTTGCATAGTGGGGCCCCTCAGTACATCATTGACTTTTTATGCCCATACTCTTCAGTTGCATGGTGAGTTCCCTCAGTACATCACTGACTTATTATGCCCCTACTCTTCAGTTCTATGGTGGGGCTCCTCAGTACATCACTGACTTGTTATGCCCCTACTCTTCAGTTGCATAGTGGGGCCCCTCAGTACATCACTGACTTGTTAAGCCCCTACTCTTCAGTTGCTGTGATCTTGACTGTGTTGACACTTTTAAGAAACATTTTAGTTAATGCACCTTTTAACTACCTTTTTTAATCCCCTTTGTATCTCTTTTATGATGTTGTTGTTTTAATTGAATTGTTTTTTTTACTTCACCTATGTTTTGTACAGCGCTTTGTCATTTGATCTGTGCAATGTGCTTTATAAATAAAATGTACTTACTCACTTCCCCTACGCTCATCCAATGCCACTCAGGACACGTTCAATGACTCTCATAATGTGGGAAAATACAACTGTAAAGCAGGAGTGAACAAAGAGTATTTTCAAAATGTCACTGTTCATTTCCTGTTCACATAAAAAGACATTCATTGCTGTGATGTGCATCTTGTCCAGACGGAAAGAATCCAACCACAGACGACCGTCACACATCTGTTCATCCATATAGTGTAGGGCTGTACGGTATACCGGTATTAGTATAGTACAGCGATACTAATGAATAATTTTCGGTACTATATCGCCTCTGAAACGTACCGGTCCCGCACCGGGATGATACCAAATGTTTGGTATCATCCAAAACTAATGTAAAGTATCAAACAAGAGAAGAATAAGTGATTATTACATTTTAACAGAAGTGTAGAACATGTTAAAAGAAAGTAAGCAGATATTAACAGTAAATGAACTAAATAAATAATGTTGACAAAATAATAGGCCGATAAATGACACAATATGTTACTGCATACGTCAGCAGACTAATTAGGAGTCTTTGTGTGTTTAAAGACAAGTTGTCTAGTATGTTCACTATTTTATTTAAGGACGTAACTGCAATAATAAACATATGTTTAATGTACCCTCAGATTTAAAAAAAAAATAAAGCCAATAATGCCATTTTTTTGTGGTCCCCTTTATTTAGAAAAGTCAATCAATCAATCAATCAATGTTTATTTATATAGCCCTAAATCACAAGTGTCTCAAAGGGCTGCACAAGCCACAACGACATCCTCGGTATAGCCCACATAAGGGCAAGGAAAAACTCACCCCAGTGGGACGTCGATGTGAATGACTATGAGAAACCTTGGAGAGGACCGCATATGTGGGTAACCCCCCCCCTCTAGGGAGACCGAATGCAATGGATGTCGAGTGGGTCTAACATAATATTGTGAGAGTCCAGTCCATAGTGGATCCAGCATAACAGTAAGAGTCCAGTCCACAGTGGGGTCAGCAGGAAACCATCCCGAGCGGAGACGGGTCAGCAGCGCAGAGATGTTCCCAACCGATATACAGGCGAGCGGTTCACCCCGGGTCCCGACCCCGGACAGCCAGCACCCCATCCATGGCCACCGGATCTGTGTGTCTCCCCTTCCACAAGGGATAGGGGGGAACAGAGGAGAAAAGAAAAGAAACGGCAGATCAACTGGTCTAAAAAAGGGGGGCTATTCAAAGGCTAGAGTATACAAATGAGTTTTAAGATGGGACTTAAATGTTTCTACTGAGGTAGCATCTCTAACTGTTACCGGGAGGGCATTCCATAGTGCTGGAGCCCGAATAGAAAACGCTCTACAGCCCGCAGACTTTTTTTGGGCTCTGGGAATCACTAATAAGCCGGAGTTCTTTGAATGCAGATTTCTTGCCGGGACATATGGTACAATACAATCGGTAAGATAGGCTGGAGCTAGACCGTGTAGTATTTTATACGTAAGTAGTAAAACCTTAAAGTCGCATCTTAAGTGCACAGGAAGCCAGTGCAGGTGAGCCAGTATAGGCGTAATATGATCAAACTTTCTTGTTCTTGTCAAAAGTCTAGCAGCCGCATTTTGTACCAACTGTAATCTTTTAATGCTAGACATAGGGAGACCCGAAAATAATACGTTACAGTAATCAAGACGAGACGTAACGAACGCATGAATAATGATCTCAGCGTCGCTAGTGGACAAAATGGAACGAATTTTAGCGATATTACGGAGATGAAAGAAGGCCGTTTTAGTAACACTCTTAATGTGTGACTCAAAGGAGAGAGTTGGGTCGAAGATAATACCCAGATTCTTTACTGAGTCGCTTTGTGTAATTGTTTGGTTGTCAAATGTTAAGGTGGTATTATCAAATAAATGTCGGTGTTTAGCAGGACCGATAATCAGCATTTCCGTTTTCTTAGTGTTGAGTTGCAAGAAGTTAGCGGACATCCATTGTTTAATTTCATTAAGACACGCCTCCAGCTGACTACAATCCGGCGTATTGGTCAGCTTTAGGGGCATGTAGAGTTGGGTGTCATCAGCATAGCAATGAAAGCTAACACCGTATTTGCGTATGATGTCGCCTAGCGGCAGCATGTAAATACTAAAGAGTGCAGGGCCAAGAACCGAACCTTGGGGGACTCCGCACGTTACCTTAACATAGTCCGAGGTCACATTGTTATGGGAGACGCACTGCATCCTGTCAGTAAGATAAGAGTTAAACCACGACAAGGCTAAGTCTGACATACCAATACGTGTTTTGATACGCTCTAATAAAATGTTATGATCGACGGTCAAGAAGTATCGAAATAATTTTAGTACCAGTACCAAAATATTGGTATTGTTACAACACTAATATAATGATATAAATATTAGCCATTGACATGCATATCATCTTTTAAAATGGGTGTAATCTCACAGCTGAACACCTTTTAAGCAAACATTCATGAACTTGTTGCCAAGTAACGGGCTTAAAGGAAAATGGGTGGATAGAGATCTACTGGTGTGCAAAGACCGAGTGGTCACTCATTGGTCAAGTCATTGTGATATTGAATGATCCACAGCTAGAAATAACCAAAATAAAAACATGTTTCAGTAACATGCTAGCTTACCATGTCGCTGTATGCCTTGGCTCAGTCACTATTTACTCCACAGTCTCCTTTGAAGTCAAATGTGTGTCCTTACAGTTCAGTGACATAAACACGGCCTTGTAGGTTGTTGTTGTTTGTTAGCGTGTCTAGTTTCCAATGATGCATCTACTAAGGCCTACTTTTCTCCGTTTCTGGCATTACTCCTGCAAACTGATGCTGGTACTGTGTGGCACAGTCCATTGTACACCTTGTATACTACATCAGAAGCAACATGTTTCTTTCATTTCAAAAGATTTAAAAAATAGTCTGTAATTAGTAGAAAAGTGGCGCACATTGGAGTACAGTAGTACCTCAACTTACACGCTTAATTGGTTCTGTGATGTAGCTCTTAACTCAAAACCCTTGTATCCCAAATCAACATTAAAATGAATTGAAATCAATTTCGTTGGCACAACAGCACACTTTTAACCTGTCTTTAAAAAAAATTAAACAACTTTTAGTCAAGAAATATTGTATAGAAACAATACAATAGAGGGTACTACTAACAAGTACAGGAGTAATGTAAGAGAGTGGACGTATCTCCTTCCAGCTGCTTCTCCATCTGCAGCTTCCCCATATTTTCATGGATAAATGTCCTCCTTTTGGATATTATTTTAACTTTCTTGGCTGGCGGTAGACACATTTTGCTTCAGTGTGGCGCAGACCTTGCCAAGTCGGCAACATGATCGGTCAAGTTTTGGACAATTCCTTTCTTTAACTCAATGGATATCAAATCAAATCAAATCAACTTTATTCGTCCACTTCTTCTCAGAAGTGTCCTCCACACTCACGTTCTTCCTTCCCATGCTTGGAAACACAAAGTTGTGTCGATTTCTGGGTGTAAGCTAATGCTTGCCAGTAAAGACCAGATGTTTTGGGGCGGATCTTTCGGGGTTCACTGTGACATTTGCTGGAAGCTTGTTACTCCAACTTAAAGCATAACAGCTTTTTTTTTCAAAACACTCAAATTGAGGTACCACCATAGTTTTCCTTCGGTTGGGTTTATTTCATGATCTGACAATAATGTGCACTAACTCTGCGCTAACTTTTAACATTTGGCTTTTTTCTGGCCAAGTATTTTATTTTTAGTGTGCGGTTCTGCATGATACAAGTTAGGATGAAGAGCACATCAGGAAGCATCTTTTATTCAGAGGGCTTTGTATAAAATCCATGGATTTAACACTGGATATATTTATAGATACATCTATCATACAACAAATATGTCATTACCAAATGTACAATGTCCCTTTTACCGCAATGACCATATTCACCCAATGTACCAATATAGGTTACTAAGTCCTGCTGGGAAAAAGGTCGAACAAACAAAACAGTGAGCGATATTTAACTGCTGCTGGTGTTATGATATTAACACTGTGCGTCTGCGTTGCTGGCAATGAAGGGATGAATTTGTGTACCTTACTAAACTACATATGCATTACCGTCAAAAGGAACAGACAATGATGTCAAAATGACCTTTGTACACCTGGACAATGTTCTTGTACCTCCCCAAGCAAATACCTTCACTCAGTGAAATCATCGGCTCCTGTGTAGCAGGAGTAAATGGTACCGACCTTTTGACATACGACACTCGGCTGTCCGTCGCTTTTCAACCCCGACTCCGCTCTGCGTGTAAACACGTTAAACACACACACACACACACACTAAGGTACACCCTAAACCACACGACATTGTTCTGAGGAAATATAAACTATGTACAATACGTCACCGCAAGAGTACGACAGTGAGTGTGTTCTAGTGAGGACATCCCATTAAATGTTAACATTAGCATCACGCTACATTCACAACCACTTGTGTAAAATCCTACTAAATCCTTTTGAGAACCGCTTGTTTTACATTTTTAGGCCGTATGACTTGACCCCTTTGAATAATTGGCCATACCTCATTGTAACCAATCATCACTGAGCCCATGTCCACACCAACACGCAGAGGTTCAAAAACGCATATCCAAGGTTAAAACCACCTCCATCCACCCAAGTGTGCTTTCGAAACTGTTCTTAGTCGTTTTGTTTTTGGAGTTCCTATAACCTTTCCAGTCCCCGGGCTATTTTTTGTGGTGTTCCGACATACGGGAACTAGGGACTACGGCCCTCAGATCCTAGAACCATTTTAGCTCCTACTCTGAGGCAGAGTCTAAACTGAGTCCCATAGGAACTCAAATACGGAGGTGTTTGGTGATTGGTTGAACTGACGAGCTACGCCCCTTCTGCTAGCCACAACACAGACCCGCCATTTTTAAACAGCGACAGGAAAAATGGACAGAGCCCGCGAAAGATGGACCAACGAGGAGGTCAAAAATCTGCTTGCCGCCTATTCCACAGAGGAGATTCAGCGGGGGTTTGAAGGCTCGCAGCGGAACATTAAAATATTCGGTACGTTAAGCGCTCAGTTAGAAATGTCAGGCATTTCCCACACCACGAAGCAGTGCAGGGAGAAGATGAAGAAAAAATCCAGGACCATAACAACCTGAGTGATGCGAACAGAAAGACAAGCCGAATCACTCAAAAGTTCGACACTTTGGAGTGATGAACTGAGCTGAGAGTGATGAACGACGAGAATGTCCCACCTTGACAGGAGCTTGAAGGTGAGTAAACAGTACAGAAGACTTAGCCTGGGTATAGATCTAAGAAATGTTCTAAAAAGTTGTCTGATTCACCTCTCCAGCTTTTATATATAAAGTAGTAGGTCACGGTCGCAGGCGGATATGTGTCACACAGGTTGTTTTACCAAGGTACCCAGCCATGTGCCAGCGTGAAGAGGAAAAGTCCCTATGGGGGAGGCTAGTTCCTATAACTAAACTGGAGTGTGGTAGTTCCTAGAACTGGATCCTGAGAACTAGTATATGCAAATCCACACAAACGCATACCCCTGCTGTCATGCACCTTCTGTCCAATCAGAAACCTGGAAAAAAGCAGCAAAGAGCTGACTTGGTAGCATTACACCTACAGTATATCATCATAACCTTTATTGTGATATACTAGATGTACAATGACATTATCTTTAAAACCAGCCTGCACTTCACAGTCCTGGGAACATTATCAATCTTTTTTAACCAAGACTCAGAATTATAACGTGTTTAATCAGCAACATGGTGATATGTGCAGTGGAGTCTACATTATTTTTTTTAAAATCAGCACACACTAACGAGCCAAGGAAAGCCTTTGGCATGATTAAGTGCCTGCAAGCGTACGGACGTGTGTGTGTGTGTGTTGCTGCAAAATGCATTTAATCATGGATATAATGATATAGTCCATGTGCGATGAAGTGTATACATAAGTTCACACTAACAAGGAGGATTTTTTTTAGTTGCTCACGCGCACATAATGTTGCACCTTTCTTATAACGCGGCGCAAAAAGTCAAAGTTGTCCCATCAGGTGGAGGTCCGACAGCGTTCGTATCCAAAACAGCTGACTGTCATTAGCGCTAGCGGGAGTGTCGCAAAGGCCACTTTTTTTTAAATGTTATTCTAGTTGAGTGAAAATAGCAGCATGTTTACGTTCAAACAGACGCTAAGTCCTCTGGTAGTGTGTTTAAAGGCAGCAAGGCAGTGTTGTTGAGCTTGGAAATGAGCGCGTACCACCATGATGTCATCAGAGGAGTGCAAGTCTCCGTTTGCGGAGAGTGGAACTCTCCACTTTGGCCAGCGTTGGCAAAAGTCTGCGTTTTTTAAGGACAGAAGTCTGCGTTTGCGTGTGGACAAGAGGTGTAAACGCAGAGGTAAGTATGCGTTTAAGAAGTGTTGGTGTTGACATGGACTAAACAGTGGTCAATGGTGCAAGAAATCTTGCTTTACTTTGTACATTATTGTGTCATTATTGTTTGGTTTTACTTTCATTGCACGTTGTTTTTGTTCGTTTTTTTACACGCTTTGTATGGAGATAAAGGATCCTAGCTCCTTTCCCTGTCATTTCATCATCAAGGCATGCAGAATTTACAAGTGGTTTTGGACCAAATTCCG
>NC_084582.2:24337500-24347500 GCF_033978685.3 Nerophis lumbriciformis
CACACGCAGTCTCAGTAAATCGCACGCAACACGCCCGCTCGTAGTACACGCTATTTTATAGATGTTTCCCGTGGTATTAGGGTCTTAGTATTGGTCGCATCTTCATCCAGAATCATATTTTCATGTAGAATTTGAAGGAAGGATGAGTCACTGAGTTTGGATGGAAACATTTTAAATGTAGTATTCTGTTTTGTGTCCTCTTCTACTGATGTTTTCCTGAAGACGCTCGAGGAAATTCTGAAAGAGCATGAGGAAGCGCAGGCTACGATGTCTACGGAAGTCTGAAAATCTGTTTCTTTTTTGCTCCGAACGTTAACCACATCAGTTTTGAAGTCATCATGGACCAACGCTTCAGACCCATGCCATTAAATAATAGTTTAAAGGCTTTGATCCACACTGTCTACGTTCTGTAGAAGACATCGCACCAAAAAAGGGGCGGGGCGACATATCAAGTCCGAGTCCAGTCCGTTGTCAACACATTACTCCAAAACTGATTGGTATTTTGGGAGATGACTGCCAGATTTGGTCGCTATTTAAAGTTGCGTTCTTTTCATTTCCAAAAACCCTTTGGTCAAACACGTTCTCACATGTGTTCCATTGCAGCCTGGAGCTCCTGCTCGGCCAGGCGGACCTTGTAGACCCGGGAAGCCCTGTGAGGGAGGAAAGAGGCGTAAACACACCATCAAGTCCATAAACATGTGGTCATTCAATGAGAGGATGAAAGTTTCACCGGCAATCCATGAGAGCCGGCAAATCCCTCATTGCCTTTCGGACCCTGGAATAGCACAGAAAACGTTAATTGCCTTTTCGAGAGCTGAGAAAATGAGGAAAATGTTGTTACCAGGTCCCCTGGGGGCCCCACAGGTCCATCAGGCCCAGTGTTGCCCTGACAAGTACACAACATGATGTTGATTATCAGTCTTGACACGTTACACTCATCACCGTTCTAGTTGACCTTTGCTCCCATTGGTCCAGCGTCACCATGGTGACCCTTGCGGCCTTCTGGTCCTAAAACACCGGGATCTCCTAGGACTCCCTTTTCTCCCTGTGTGGGAGTACATACACAAAAAGGGTACACTCATTGAAACAAATGTGCTCAAAAGGACAATATTTGTGTCACAGCTTAGTTTGTCTCGTTATTTCCTCTTCTCTGCTCTTATTTTAAAGTTAAAGTAAAGTTAAAGTACCAATGATTGTCACACACACACTAGGTGTGGCGAGATTATTCTCTGCATTTGACCCATCACCCTTGATCACGCCCTGGGAGGTGAGGGGAGCAGTGGGCAGCAGCGGTGGCCGCGCCCGGGAATCATTTTGGTGATTTAACCCCCAATTCCAACCCTTGATGCTGAGTGCCAAGCAGGGAGGTAATGGGTCCCATTTTTATAGTCTTTGGTATGACTCGGCCGGGGTTTGAACTCACAACCTACCGATCTCAGGGCGGACACTCTAACCACTAGGCCACTAGTACTTCCGTTTCCTGTTTTGTGGGGTTTTGACTTCTCTTGATTTATCACTTTGTCTCATAGCAGGTTTCTATGTCTGTGTGGTGATGAGCGCCCCCTTGTGTTATGCTGTTTGGAAACGTGGATTTAATGAAAATAGTATCAAATCGGATTGTTCTATAGTATAGGACAGGCAGGGCCGGCCCGTGGCATAGGCCGTATAGGCAAATGCTAAGGGCGCCGTCCATCAGGGGGCGCCACGCCAGTGCCACAAATGTTGGAGAAAAAAAAAAGAAGTTGGTACTATTATTTCTAAATACAAAAAATAATCCCACGTTAATTAAAATGCAAAGTAAAGCCTATTTAATAGAAATATTATTTGTTACAACATTACGCCCCCCCTCCTCCCCCCGCACGGTGCGCCCCCTCCCTTCCCGTATCATGACTCTTTTTGGACGTCACCACATCAAAAAATCAACACAAGATGCCAAAACTGTCAGGTGCCCAGGGAAGAAAAAAGAGAAAAGAAGAGGAGGAGAAACGAGAAAAGACAGAGGTAGCAGGTAGGTAACGTTAGCCTACATGAAATGATTTGTCTGTTACAGAATGTGATAGTAACCTGGCTTTTTAGCATTAAGCTAATGTTACATGATTCGGCAATTGCTAATCAATAAATAGCTAGTTCTGTTTTAACGTCGGGTTAATATTGTGGAGGGGGCTAAATTGTTATGGAAAATAATAATGTAACGTTAGGTAATTACAGTACTCCCACCTTACATTCCTCAGGGACATTTCTTTCTTTCTTTAGTTTATTTGGAACATGAACACACTTACATCATAATACATCACACAATTTAATATCATTTCATTTTACATCATGCCCGAAAAGGAGTAGGAAGAAGCAAAGCTTATTTAATCCTACCCCTTTCCCACTTCAAAGCATTTACAAATATATAGAATCATTTACTGACCTTTTTATATAATAAAATAACATCTATGAATTAGTATACAACAGTTTTGTAATATGTAATTAATTAATTAATTCAGTCATTATTAACATACTGAGATGAAGAATATCTTATTTTCAATAAGGTTGAAAGTATTTCTCATAATTCTTCTTCTTTGTACTCTGTAAGCACTATTATTTTGAACAACCTCTTAAACTGGATCATATCAGTACAATTTTTAACTTCTTTACTTAATCCATTCCATAATTTAATTCCACATACTGATATGCTAAAAGTTCTAAGTGTTGTACGTGCATATAAATGTTTGTATTAGATCTTTTAAGCAGGTGTTTTTTGTTTACATTGTTATTGCCTTCTGGTTAGCTAATGTTTGCCCTGCAGGTAATCGTCACTTTTCCACCCCTTTATATATTAGGTATAGTTGTAAGTAAAAAAAAAAGGTCAAAGACAAAGCTATTCGGGTTCTTGTGAGTATATACACTTCACTGCCGATGTGGGGGGGCGCCACCTAAAATCTTGCCTAGGGCGCCAGATTGGTTAGGGCCGGGCCTGAGGACAGGGGTCGGCAACCCGCGGCTCTAGAGCCGCATGCGGCTCTTTAGCGCCGTCCTAGTGGCTCTCTGGAGCTTTTTAAAAAATGTATGAAAACTGGAAAAAGATGAGGGGAAGAAAAACTATTTTTTGTTTTAATATGGTTTCTGTAGGAGGACAAACATGACACAAGCCTCCCTAATTGTTACAAAGCACACTGTTTATATTAAACATGCTTCACTGATTCAAGTATTTGGCGAGCGCCGTTTTGTCCTACTAATTTTGGCGGTCCTTGAACTCACCTTAGTTTGTTTACATGTATAACTTTCTCCGACTTTCTAGGACGTGTTTTATGCCACTTCTTTTTCT
This sequence comes from Nerophis lumbriciformis, assembly GCF_033978685.3. Classification (NCBI taxonomy): domain Eukaryota; kingdom Metazoa; phylum Chordata; class Actinopteri; order Syngnathiformes; family Syngnathidae; genus Nerophis; species Nerophis lumbriciformis. Next base: position 24,340,814 of record NC_084582.2, read on the forward strand.
GTCTCATTTTGACCACCAAACTTTTAACGTTGAGCATGAAAGGTGAGTTTTGTTGATGTTATTGACTTGTTTGGAGTACTAATCAGACATATTTGGTCACTGCATGACTGCAAGCTAATCGATGCTAACATGCTATTTAGGCTAGCTATATGTACATATTGCATCATTATGCCTCATTTGTAGCTATATTTGAGCTCATTTAGTTTCCTTTAAGTCGTCTTAATTCAATTTATATCTCATGACACACTATCTGTATGTAATATGGCTTTTAATTTTTTGCGGCTCCAGACAGATTTGTTTTTGTATTTTTGGTCCAATATGGCTCTTTCAACATTTTGGGTTGCCGACCCCTGGTATAGGAAATAGTAATGTTCTAGGAAGAGTTGTGGAATTTGCGGTTCAAGTTGATATCAAATAGAATAAATCAATCAATCAATTGTGTCACATGACATGTAATACAAACACTGCAATGTAGTGTTAATACATAGTCATTTAAAATACATTAAATAAATACATTAAAGTAGATAATATATATTTTTCTATTTAGACCAGGGGTGTTCAAAGTGCCCCCCGTGTATTCTAAATAGAATATATATTAAAAAAAAATAGTGGTCTAAAAAAGTAAACCGGTGTAAAGTCAAAATGTTGATGCTAATAACACAAAGCTGACCTGCTGGCTCTTTGTTTTTTTGCCGCCATGTTTTGTACAAAATGCTGTATGATTTAGTGGTAAATTGAGGGTTAAAAACAGAAATAGTGAGATCAGATGCTAATTCTTGGATAAAATCTAAAATCAAATGAAAGCCCACTAGAGTTCAGTGAAAGGTAAATATAAAGTAAGTCATCTCAAAATATCAGATAATACATCCATCCATCCATCCATTTTCTACCGCTTGTCCCTTTTGCATAGAAAATAAATAAAATGTGTTAACGATGTATTTTGATGTGAGGTGTTTTTTATAGCTGAGTACAATTATATTATTTATTATATAATACTATTTCTACGAACAGCTGTTGGATTTAAATGTAGGTCATGTGAAGGCCAGGTTTTGTTTGTATTCAGCGCCATCTGGTGATTAAACATAAATGCTGAGTGGATCATTCCTGTGCATTTGTTGCGACTGCGCCTAGAAATTCTGTCCATAAAAGTTATGAACAGAATCGGTGACAAAGGGCAGCCTTGGCGGAGTCCAACCCTCACTGGAAACGTGTCCGACTTATTGCCGGCAATGCGGACCAAGCTCTGGCACTGATAATACATATATATAGACAAACCCCGTTTCCATATGAGTTGGGAAATTGTGTTAGATGTAAATATAAACGGAATACAATGATTTGCAAATCCTTTTCAACCCATTTTCAATTGAATGCACTACAAAGACAAGATATTTGATGTTCAAACTCATAAACTTTATTTTTTTTTGCAAATAATAATTAACTTAGAATTTCATGGCTGCAACACGTGCCTAAGTAGTTGGGAAAGGGCATGTTCACCACTGTGTTACATGGCCTTTCCTTTTAACAACACTCAGTAAACGTTTGGGAACTGAGGAGACACATTTTTTAAGCTTCTCAGGTGGAATTCTTTCCCATTCTTGCTTGATGTACAACTTAAGTTGTTCAACAGTCCGGGGGTCTCCGTTGTGGTATTTTAGGCTTCATAATGTGCCACACATTTTCAATGGGAGACAGGTCTGGACTACAGGCAGGCCAGTCTAGTACCCGCACTCTTTTACTATGAAGCCACGTTGATGTAACACGTGGCTTGGCATTGTCTTGCTGAAATAAGCAGGGGCGTCCATGGTAACGTTGCTTGGATGGAAGTTAAAACTCTCCTATGCAAGGCGAAAACCGTTTATCAACAACACCCAGAAACGCCGTCGGCTTCGCTGGGCCTGAGCTCATCTAAGATGGACTGATACAAAGTGGAAAAGTGTTCTGTGGTCTGACGAGTCCACATTTCAAATAGTTTTTGGAAACTGTGGACGTCGTGTCCTCCGGACCAAAGAGGAAAAGAACCATCCGGATTGTTATAGGCGCAAAGTTGAAAAGCCAGCATCTGTGATGGTATGGGGGTGTATTAGTGCCCAAGACATGGGTAACTTACACATCTGTGAAGGTGCCATTAATACATACATACATACAGGTTTTGGAGCAACATATGTTGCCATCCAAGCAACGTTACCATGGACGCCCCTGCTTATTTCAGCAAGACAATGCCAAGCCACGTGTTACGTCAACGTGGCTTCATAGTAAAAGAGTGCGAGTACTAGACTGGCCTGCCTGTAGTCCAGACCTGTCTCCCATTGAAAATGTGTGGCCCATTATGAAGCCTAAAATACCACAACGGCGACCCCCGGACTGTTGAACAACTTAAGCTGTACATCAAGCAAGAATGGGAAAGAATTCCACCTGAGAAGCTTAAAAAATGTGTCTCCTCAGTTCCCAAACGTTTACTAAGTGTTGTTAAAAGGAAAAGCCATGTAACACAGTGGTGAACATGCCCTTTCCCAACTACTTTTTGGCACGTGTTGCAGCCATGAAATTCTAAGTTAATTATTATTTGTTAAAAAAAAAAAAAAGTTTATGAGTTTGAACATCAAATATCTTGTCTTTGTAGTGCATTCAATTGAATATGGGTTGAAAAGGATTTGCAAATCATTGTATTCCGTTTATATTTACATCTAACACAATTTCCCAACTCATATGGAAACAGGGTTTGTATGTATGTATATGTATATATATATATATATATATATATACATATATATATATATATATATTTATATACTGTATATATATATATATATATATATTTATGTACTGTATATAATGTATATAATGTGTGTATGTATGTATGTACATGTGTATGTATATATATATATATATATATATATATATATATATATATATATATATATATATATATATATATATATATATATATATATATATATGTATATATATATATGTATATATATATGTATGTACAGTTGTACTCATAATTTTACATACCCTGGGAGAATTTATGATTTCTTGGCCATTCTTCAGAGAATATGAATGATAACACAAAACCTTTCTTCCACTCATGCTTAATGGTTGTGTGAAGCTATTTATTGACAAACAACTGTGATTACTCTTTTTGAATCAAAATGACAAAAGAAAGTACCAAAATTACCCTGATCAAAAGTTTACATACCCCAGTGACTTTGATCTGATAATATGCACAAAAGTTGACACAAACAGGTTTGAATGGCTAATCAAGGCTCCAATTAGTGATGGGTCCGGCAACACCGATGCATCGGCGCATGCGTCGAGCTCATAGAGCGAAACCCTGTGTCGGTGCGCGTACCGCTTTTAGAAAGTCACGTGACCGATCATGAGCTGTTTTGGTCACGTGACCGATACGCCAACTGTGTCGCACTGACGCCTCCTCTGTGCCCTGTGAGCGGCTCTTTTCTACAGCCGGAGAAATAATAACTAAGAAGAGAAATCGTCTCAAATGTAATACGTCGGAAAAACTTTTTTTTTTTTTTATAAAAATGTGTAAAAAAATAATATTAAAAAAATTCCCAGTCCACAATCATCCACAACACGTTCTCTTAGATTTCCATGTTATGATACATGTTCACATTATTTATTGACTGTATCTAAAAAAGACAAAAAATATATTTTTATTTAAATGAAGTCATGAAATAATCCTAAATGAAATACAATGACTTGGTTTATATTATTGTATATACTAGGTCAGTGGTTCTCAACCTTTTTTTCAGCAATGTACCCCCTGTGAATTTTTTTTAATTCAAGTACCCCCTAATCAGCATTTTTGGTTGAAAAAAAAATACAGCACTATGTCTTCAGTTTCTGATTTATTAAATTGTATAACAGTGCAAAATATTGCTCATTTGTAGTGGTCTTTCTTGAACTATTTGGAAAAAAAGATATAAAAATAAATAAAAACTTGTTGAAAAATAAACAAGTTATTCAATTATAAATAAAGATTTCTACACATATAAGTAATCATCAACTTAAAGTGCCCTCTTTGGGGATTGTATTAGAATGAGACAGTCAGAGATTACAAAGAGAAACATAGCCAGGACTTGTGATCTCGCTAGAAAGATGTCCAGGCATCGAGTAATTGTCTCTGGCCCCCTGCCTGCGAGAGGCAATGATGAGAGATATAGCAGATTAGTCTCGCTTAACAAGTGGCTGGCTAGCTTCTGTAGACAACAGGGACTAACGTTTATTGATAATTGGCCCTCTTTCTGGGGCAAACCAGGCTTGCTGATGAGGGACGGCCTTCACCCTAACCAGGAAGGCGCCATCATCCTGTCTAAGAATATAGACTACTGTTTAAGTCACATTTGACTAACTACACTAGAGCAAGCCCGGTCACAGGCAATTACAGAGCCTGCTAGTCCGGGTGAGGAGTCAGTTAAGCTAGAACTAGCCAGCGCCAGGCTGGATAATTCCTAGCAATTCTCTTAGAATAAGACACAACTCACATAATGTGTTTTCTGTTGTGAATGTGTTAGAGGTAGATATGCATTCTACTGAGGTGGCAAATCATGATGCGTTCAGTCTATCGCAGCATCAAGCAAACAATCTGAAAATTCCCGTCGTATCAATTCCTAGATATGGTCGAAACTATTTAAAGTGCACTACGTATAATAAACGCAACATTATTAATATTTCTACTACGGATAATTTAAACAAAAACTCGTCAAAACAGCCCAATACTTATAATATGGGCTTTTTAAACATAAGATCATTGTCTCCCAAAACGTTATTAGTTAATGAGGTCATTAGAGACAACAATCTTAACGTCATTGGTCTTAGCGAAACCTGGCTCAAACCAGACGAATTTTTTGCGCTAAATGAGGCATCTCCTCCTAACTATACGAATGCGCATATTGCCCGTCCCCTTAAAAGGGGTGGGGGGGTCGCACTAATATACAATGAAAACTTTAACCTTACCCCTAACCTAAATAATAAATACAAATCGTTTGAGGTACTTACTATGAGGTCTGTCGCACCGCTGCCTCTCGATATGGCTGTTATCTACCGCCCCCCAGGGCCCTACTCGGACTTTATTAATGAATTCTCAGAGTTCGTTGCTGATCTAGTGACGTACGCAGACAATATAATCATAATGGGGGACTTTAATATCCATATGAATACCCCATCGGACCCTCAGTGCGTGGCGCTCCAGACTATAATTGATAGCTGTGGTCTTACACAAATAATAAATGAACCTACGCATCGCAACGGCAATACGATAGATCTAGTGCTGGTCAGGGGTGTCACCACCTCCAAAGTTATGGTACTCCCGTATACTAAAGTAATGTCCGATCATTACCTTATAAAATTCGAAGTTCTGACTCATTGTCAACAAACTAATAATAATAATAACTGCTATAGCAGCCGCAACATTAATGCCGCCACAACGATGACTCTTGCTGACCTACTGCCTTCGGTAATGGCACCATTCCCAAATTATGTCGGCTCTATTGATAACCTCACTAACAACTTTGACAATGCCCTGCGCAAAACCATTGATTGTATAGCACCGCTAAAACAAAAAAGGGCCCCTAAAAGGCGCACCCCATGGTTTACAGAGGAAACCAGAGCTCATAAATTATCATGTAGAAAGTTGGAACGCAAATGGCGCGCGACCAAGCTTGAGGTTTTCCATCAAGCATGGAGTGATAGTTTAATATCGTATAAACGCATGCTTACCTTAGCTAAAGCTAAATATTACTCAAATCTCATCCGCCTCAACAAAAACGACCCTAAATTTTTGTTTAGTACAGTAGCATCGCTAACCCAACAAGGGACTCCTCCCAATAGCTCCACCCACTCGGCAGATGACTTTATGAATTTCTTTAATAAGAAAATTGAACTCATTAGAAAGGAGATTAAAGACAACGCATCCCAGCTACAACTGGGTTCTATGAACACAGATACAACTGTATCTACGACGGATACTGCAATACAAAATAGTCTCTCTCTTTTTGATGAAATAACATTAGAGGAACTATTACAGCGTGTAAGTGGGATAAAACAAACAACATGTTTACTTGACCCACTTCCTGGGAAACTTATCAAGGAGCTTTTTGTATTATTAGGTCCATCAGTGCTAAATATTATAAACTTATCACTTTCCTCTGGCACTGTTCCCCTAGCATTCAAGAAAGCGGTTATTCATCCTCTGCTCAAAAGACCTAACCTTGATCCTGACCTCATGGTAAACTACCGACCGGTGTCCCACCTTCCCTTTATTTCGAAAATCCTCGAAAAAATTGTCGCACAGCAGCTAAATGAACACTTAGTGTCTAACAATCTCTGTGAACCTTTTCAATCCGGTTTCAGGGCAAATCACTCTACGGAGACAGCCCTCGCAAAAATGACTAATGATCTACTGCTAACGATGGATTCTGATGCGTCATCTATGTTGCTGCTTCTTGATCTTAGCGCTGCTTTCGATACCGTCGATCATAATATTTTATTAGAGCGTATCAAAACACGTATTGGTATGTCAGACTTAGCTTTGTCGTGGTTTAACTCGTATCTTACTGACAGGATGCAATGCGTCTCCCATAATAATGTGACCTCGGACTATGTTAAGGTAACGTGCGGAGTTCCTCAGGGTTCGGTTCTTGGCCCTGCACTCTTTAGTATTTACAT
>NC_084582.2:24352500-24362500 GCF_033978685.3 Nerophis lumbriciformis
TAAAACTGGGGAAATGTGTAGAGTGTTCTGGGCTTCAGACATGATTTTGTGTCAGAATTTCTTGAGGAAGAAAATGCCTGGTTAGACTTTGTGTATGTAGTGTGTGCCTTTCTTGCTTTACAGCTATGCTGTTATTATGCTGTTTGTTACTTATGTATGTTATGTTGCAGCTATTTAAAATAGTTTTGTCAATTTGTTCTGGCCAGAAACAAATTGGCCTTTGTAACATATCTTTGTCTTTGTGTGTTGTATGTCGACCACATTGCTTAGCAGAGTTCAGTGATACAAATGTATGTCAAGTTGATCAACAGATTGTATTATTCTCCAGTGCAATAACAGTACTGAAATAAAGGCTAAAAGGGCATTAATTGGAGCTTTAAAAAAAAAAGAAGAAAAAAAGAAGTAACTAAATAGTTACTTTTCACAGTAACGCATTACTTTTTGGTGTAAGTAACTGAGTTAGTAACTGAGTTACTTTTGAAATGAAGTAACTAGTAACTATAACTAGTTACTGTTTTTCAGTAATTAACCCAACACTGAATATTAGGAACACCTCGCCGTGTAAAAGCAACTTCTGACCGTGTCAACCGAGATTTTGAAAATCGTTTTGAAGAACGTTTGCGCTTGCATTGGATTTGGATGGTGACAGGATAATGGTAGGATGATGTAATGATAATAATAATAATAATAATAATGGATTGTATGCAATATGAAGCAATATGGTGCCTTTTGTCCCTGCAGCGCCCCCATCAGTGAGAACATATGAACAAAGATGGAGGACTGGCCTCAACAGGAGAATATCATTTATGTCTTTGCATGCTAACTACACACTTGACATGCTAACTACACACTTGACATGCTAACTACACACTTGACATGCAAACACCAACTTACTGATTGTATTGGCTAAACTGGGACCCTTAGCAGAATTGTATTTATGATCGTGAGAAGCCAAAATCGAAATTTAGTTCAAAATGAGATTAATTATGCAGCCCGAGCCTCATTTATAAATTACAAATATATAAAATTAGATTATTACTACTATAAATTCCAGACTATAAGCCTCTACTTTTTCCCTACACTTTGAACTCAACGGCTTTTAAAACGGTGCAGCTAATTTATGGATTTTTCTTCTCTGACAGCCATAATACAACAAAAAAGCAAATACACTGAGAATGTGCGTTATTGTTTGTGCTGTGGCGTTATCTTTTGGACGAGTTCCCTTACAGCAGGCGCTGCAGTGTCCTTCCATGTAGTGCGTTCCACCGAACGTCGAGTGCCATTCAGTTTTCGAGCCTGCCGTAACGTAGCTACTCATATGGATTCTTCATTCATCACTTCAAGCAACGTTCGTAAGTTTGACAATATATCTAAAACAATTCATACTTGCTAAAACGTCTCATGTGTGATGTCTGTAGGAGTGTTTTCATGCATATTTGTACGTTCTTTTGCAATGTAACGACGCTAGCGTCGACAGCATGAGCTAACATGCTAACACGTTTACAAGTGTCTGTGTTAGTATTATTAACTTACAATGGGATTCTTTTTGTATTGTTTCACTTTCACAAATTCTTCAGTAAAACCACCAAATCGTCACCGTGGACTTATTCAGTCTGTTTAGCTGATTGGAGAGCTCGCTTGCGCAGCAAGTGGGTCCATGATGATGACTTCTGTTTTGTTTGATCAGCCGTTTTACTGCTGTGTTACAGACACCGTTTGGAAACAATAAAGGTATGTAAATAAACATTTACAAAATATTTCTGTGTAAATATTCATTTTGCAACGTATATATCTGCGGCTTATTGTCCAGTGTGGCTAATATATGAAAAAGTATTTTTTTGCTTGAAATTTGGTGGGCGCGGCTTATATACAGGTGCGCTCTATAGTCCGGAAATACGGTAATTTTAGTTCTACACAATCAGTTTTGCCCTCCTTTTCTCTATTATTATTTATCACTTTCTTGTAGTCTACCTTTCATATTTCATGTCTGTGTGATTGTATTTTGTCAATACAACTTTTCATTTTGTGCCACGTCTACACAAGTCCACCTTCCTCTTGACGAGGACCAATGGTGATTGGTCCTCGTCTTATGTTCTATGATTAGGAGCCCCCTCACTTCTGCAAACATATTATTATTACATTATTAATATTTGACATATTTTACACCTCTTCACGCAAAAATGAGATCATACCGGACAATTTGGACGAAATGGTAAATGAGGTATTTGCTGACCCGCTTATCTTGAAAACAGGTAACCAAGAAGACCCTCAAGTTCAGAAAACAAGATGTGTTGCCATGGAAACCCAAACAAAATGGAGACATCAAACCCCCCTTCCTAGATTTGTGGTGGGCACGGACGAAGGTGTGTCGGACGACATGTTGAGACCTCCCTTCTCACAACCGAAGGCTGAGATCCTATTTTGGCACGGTAAAATAATAATAATAATGCTGCTTGGTGAGTATTTATTAGACATAAACACACTTCTTTACTAGACTACCAGTGGAAATGTGATGTTTATATGCCCATTCAGGCCCCTCCCTCATTTTATGCAAATGTGCAATGGCCATGAGCAGCTCAGCTCTCATGTACATGCTTCCAGACATGACCGCCATGTTTGACAAGTTCCATTGAGTAGGACTCATTAATATTTGTATCCCTAATGACCTGTTTACTACCTTCTAAATACAGTTTTTAAAAATACGAGAGACGTCTGGACATGAAATAACACCCTTTACCCTTTTGAATGCAGGGTAACGCTGCCTGAGGTTGAGCCAATCAGCAGCCATGATGCTGCACAGCCTGCTCTGATTGGTTGGATTTGAATAGTTTTAGTCCGTTTAGCCATTTTTGATGCTCATTTTTCAGTTCAGTTTGAGTTTATTTGGAACATGCATACGACACAAAGTCATGCATCACATATTTCCACTTGTTTCATGACAGCACGTCCGAAAAGGAGTAGGAAGAAGCGGAGCTTATTTAATCCCTTTTCATACCATAGCAGTTTTATCCCATTTCCTTGTTCTCTGTAACAGAACAGTGAATAAATAAATAATACATATAGTAGGTAAACAAATATTAAAGGCAAAAACGTTGTAGAACAGGGGTGTCAAACTCTGGCCCGCGGGCCAAATTTGGCCCGCCGTGTAATTTCACTTGGCCCATGAGGTGATATCAAATTAACACTCGAGCTGGCCCGCCGATCACATACAGCGGCGGTGCCGCGGTACACCGCTAATTCTCATACTTGCCAACCCTCCCGGGAGACTCCCAAATTTCAGTGCCCCTCCCGAGAATTGTAACATCCCCTTTTCATTCAGTCCAACAAGTGCTGGCTCAGTTACATAATATGTGCGGCTTTTGCACGCACACAGAAGTGAATGCAACGCATACTTGATCTTCAGCGATACAGGTTACACTGAGGGTGCCAGTATAAAAACCTTTAACATTGTTAGAAATATATGCCACACTGTAAATCCACACCAAACAAGAATGACAAACACATTTTGGGAGAACATCCGCACAGTAACACAACATAAACACAACAGAACAAATACCCAGAACCCTTTGCAGCACTAACTCTTCCGGGACGCTACAAGGTGTGTGTGTGGGGGGGGTAGCGGGGTTTGGAGGTAGCGGGGGTAAATATTGTAGCGTCCCGGTGTTGTGCCGGAAAATGCACCCCCGGCGTAGAATGCACCCCCTGACGGGAATGTTATATCAACTAAAGCCCAGACTTAAAGTTTCCACGTGCAAGATTGAATCTATTTAAAAAAGTTATTTAATAAGAAGCCAAAAGTGCAAAAACAATAATGTTCGTGTTGGAGGAGTTGTGAATGAATGAAATATGAAATCCGTGCTGCAGTCTGCAGGTGTACCTATTGTTGTGGCCCAGCAGCGACTGCAGCACGGATTTCATATTTCATTCATTCACAACTCCTCCAACACGAACATTATTGTTTTTGCACTTTTGGCTTCTTATTAAATAACTTTTTTAAATAGATTCAATCTTGCACATGGAAACTTTAAATGTGGGTTTTAGTTGATACAACACTCCCGTCAGGGGGTGCATTCTACGCCGGGGGTGCATTATCCGGCACAACACCTAGTGCTGCAAAAGGTTCTGGGTATTTGTTCTGTTGTGTTTATGTTGTGTTACTGTGCGGATGTTCTCCCAAAATGTGTTTGTCATTCTTGTTTGGTGTGGATTCACAGTGTGGCGTATATTTCTAACAATGTTAAAGTTGCTTATACGGCCACTCTCAGTGTAAACTGTATTGCTTTTGATGAAGTATGTGTTGCATTTACGTGTGTGTGCGTACAGAAGCCCCTCATGTCTTGTGACGAGGCGGGCACGTTGTTAGAAAGGATGAAAAGCGGACGTGACGTCAGCTCGTAGAGGACGTTAAAAGCAGTGCCTGTAAGGCACGCCCCCATGACTGTGGAATACGAGATATTATGAATGATGAACACCTTCAGTCGATAATGAGGGCTGCCTCAGCTCAAAGCCTGAGCCCCGAAATTAATGAACTAGCATCCAAGAAAAGATGGCAGGTATCTGGCTTGGGGACATCAGATTAGATCAGTGTGTTGCAAACTGAGCAGTTTAAAGTCCTGAATGGTTGGTTTATTCATTATTTTATTTTCAAATTTATTAGCCTGTGGAAAAAGTTAATGTTGATATTTACCTCAGAAGGCTGCAAATAGAAAAGAGGCATTCAATTTTTATTTAAATTGTATTTGATATGCCATTGATATTTTTTAATTATTATTATTATTATTATTTGAAACTCGATTTTGCATGTCACTATAAAGTTATACAATTTAAGTTAATTTGTTCAACCTTGGCCTTGTTCAGTTTTAAATTTTGGCCCACTCTGTATTTGAGTTTGACACCCCTGTTGTGGAATATTCCCCAAGAAAAAAGGGAAAAAAATCAGCGACATGTATTAGAAGTGACCCTTAGCAGAATTGTATTTATGATTGTGAGAAGCCAAAATCGAAATTTAGTTCAAAATGAGATGAATTATGCAGCCCGAGCCTCATTTATAAATTACAAATACATATGATTAGATTATTACTACTATAAATTCCAGACTATAAGCCTCTACTTTTCCCCCTACACTTTGAATCCTGCGGCTTATAAAATGGTGAAGCTAATTTATGGATTGTTCTTCTCTTATGTGGGCTCTGTACCGTGGATGTCGTTGTGGCTTGTGCAGCCCTTTGAGACACTTGTGATTTAGAACTATATAAATAAGCATTGATTGATTGATTCTCTGACGGCCATAATACAACAAAAAAGCAAATACACTGAGAATGTGCGTTATTGTTTGTGCTGTGGCGTTATCTTTTGGGCAAGTTCCCTTACAGCAGGCGCTGCAGTGTCCTTCCATTTAGTGTGTTCCACTAAATGCAAGGGACAAATTATTAGCGTGAAACTCTGTGAATTAGAGTCATTAGAGTAAAAAATTTTTTTTTTTTTTTTTTTGTAGATTTATGGAAAATCGACAAAAAACTCCAAAAAAAAAAAAGGATTAGCGTTCTTAAATAGCCTAATACTTTCTGCTGTTGAGTGACTATGAGAAAAATTGGCTAACACTTTAGTATGGGGTACACATATTCACCATTAATTAATTGCTTATTAACATGCAAAACAGTAGCATATTGGCTCTTAATTAGTCATTATTAAGTACTTATTAATGCCTTATTCTGCATGGCCTTATCATACAACCAGTGAGCCATTAACTAAGAGTCTTCCCTCAATAACCTCAGAATTATTGCTTATTAGTAACCCTAACCCTTATATGTTCCCCTAGTGTCCAAATAACTCTAAATTAAGTCTTTGTTACTTAGAATATGTTCCCCATACTAAAGTGTTACCAAAAATTGTTATAGAAAATTGTGTTTATTTTTATCTTGCATCGATGCCTTCATCTACTGCCTCGTTCTTTTCAGTCTGCCCACCGCTGATTGCACAAACTGACACGACTCCACTAAACGCTTCAAGCTTGCCGGAGGTCCCTGCTCTACAGGCTTTACTTCAAGCATCTTGTGATGACTTCTTTCTGCTGACCGAGTGTTTTATTTATCCCGTGCAGACGTCTCCAAGGCCCACCAACACGGCGAGGAACTCGGCGTGCTTACATTGGTGCACAAACAAGGGATGCAAGATGTTGGCCATGTTGCAAAGCTTGTTAGATATCAAAGTCACAAGGTAATGGAGGATTTACAGGGAATCTTACGTTCTTGGCCCCGGCGTTGGTCAGCATGACGGCCAGCAGGATCAGAGGGAGCAGCCGCGTTCTTCCTCCCATGGCTTGTCGGATCAGAAGTGAGAGGAGCCTTCAGGAACATCGAATGCGGACGCTCTCGAGTCACCACTACTTGCACATTCATTGTGAGAGTCACTGAGCAGCTTGACCCTGACGAAGGGGAGGCGCCCAAACATCATCCTCCTCATCCTCACTTCAGCTGCAGCGGATTAGATTGCATTCGGTCGGACATCATCCCGCCAAGATTGACTTGAAGGTAAATCGTCCAAGTGTGCGCCATGGACCTTATAGAGAATAATGACATGTTTTACTTCCTGGAAGGGTTATTTGGCGTCTTCATTCCGTGTTTGCAGTGAGGTGGCGCCACCTGTTCACCTGTCAGCCAAGATGTCACCTGCTGCCCTCAGGTGAGCACCAGACTGTGTTTCAGCTACTAATTCATCACTGGCAGGTATTTTTTTTTTAAATTTGCAGAAAGCATGTCATTCAAACCTGCTTCATTGAACATGTTTACTTTATTTGGATCGCCTTTTCTTCCTCAATGCTTCAATGATGGCGCCTCTGCACTTTTTCACCATAGGACACCTTTTTTTTCACTTTCTGTTCCGCTTAAATCAGTGGTGCTCAAACGTCCCACCTCAGAAAACATTTGGCTCTCCAAGGACCACCATAACATTAAATACAGTAGTGCAGTAGACGTAAGTATTCATCAAGTACCACCATAATGACAATGTTAAATACAGTAGTGTAGTATGAATGAATGAATGAATTTATTTATTCCGGCAGACAGACATATACAGCAACACTTCATCACTCTTTGTAATTTGACAGACATGCAACAGCACCCGCCAAAAAGGGATACGGGAAAAAAGCAAGAATGCTTATTCAGGTCCCGCTCCTAATTTATATGCTGGTTTTATATGTTGGTTATATAGTCCAAGTTTCAACAGCAGATTTGATGGATACATGACAATTTCAGAACAAGTATAACATATGAAAATGGATGATAATGACAAGTCAGTATACATACACCTATATGGATATATTTTGTTTGATTCATTGATATATATATATATTTTTTGGTTTTTAGTCCACATGATGTCCAATTCATGTTTCTTCTTGTGTTAATTGGTGCAGATTCATAAACCAATTTTTCTATGTCGTCATTTATGTCCACGTGATGGTGGACATAAATAGTAGACCTAAGTATTCATTAAGTACCACCATAATGACAACATTAAAATAAAGTATGTAGTAGACCTAAATATTCATCAAGTACCACCATAATGACAACATTAAAATAAAGTAGTGTAGTAGACCTAAGCATTCATTAAGTACCACCATAATGACATTAAATACAGTAGTGTAGTAGACCTAAGTATTCATTAAGTACCACCATAATGCCCAACATTAAAATACAGTAGTGTAGTAGACCTAAGTATTCATTAAGTACCACCATAATGACAACATTAAAATACAGTAGTGTAGTCGACCTAAGTATACATTAAGTATCACCAAAATGACAACATTTAAGTACAGTAGTGTAGTAGACCTAAGTATTCATTAAGTACCACCATAGTGACAACATTAAAATACAGTAGTGTAGTAGACCTAAGTATTCATTAAGTGCCACCATAATGACAACATTAAAATACAGTAGTGTAGTAGATCTAAGTATTCATTAAGTACCACCATAATGACAACATTAAATACAGTAGTGTAGTAGACCTAAGTCTTCATTAAGTACCACCATAAAGACAACATTAAAATACAGTAGTGTAGTAGACCTAAGTATTCATTAAGTACCACCATAATGCCCAACATTAAAATACAGTAGTGTAGTAGACCTAAATATTCATTAAGTACCACCATAATGACAACATTAAAGTACAGTAGTGTAGTAGATCTAAGTATTCATTAAGTACCACCATAATGACAACATTTAAGTACAGTAGTGTAGTAGACCGAAGTATTCATTAAGTACCACCATAATGACAACATTAAAGTACAGTAGTGTAGTAGACCTAAGTATTCATCAAGTACCACCATAATGACAACGTTAAATACAGTAGTGTAGTATGAATGAATGAATGAATTTATTTATTGCGGCAGACAGACATATACAGCAACACTTCATCACTCTTTGTAATTTGACAGACATGCAACAGCGCCCGCCGAAAAGGGATACGGGAAAAAAGCAAGAATGCTTATCCAGGTCCCGCTCCTAATTTACATTCAATTTATATGCTGGTTTTATATGTTTGTTATATAGTCCAAGTTTCAACAGCAGATTTAATGGATACATGACAATTTCAGAACAAGTATAACATATGAAAATGGATGATAATGACAAGTCAGTATACATACACCTATATGGATATATTTTGTTTGATTCATTGATATATATATATATTTTTTGGTTTTTAGTCCACATGATGTCCAATTCATGTTTCTTCTTGTGTTAATTGGTGCAGATTCATAAACCAATTTTTCTATGTCGTCATTTATGTCCACGTGATGGTGGACATAAATAGTAGACCTAAGTATTCATTAAATACCACCAAAATGACAACATTAAAATACAGTAGTGTAGTAGACCTAAGTATTCATTAAGTACCACTACAATGACCAACATTAATATACAGTAGTGTAGTAGACCTAAGTATTCATTAAGTACCACCATAATGACAACATTAAAATACAGTAGTGTAGTAGACCTAAGTATTCATTAAGTACCACCATAATGACAACATTAAAATACAGTAGTGTAGTACACCTAAGTATTCATTACGTACCACCATAATGACAACATTAAAATACAGTAGTGTAGTAGATCTAAGTATTCATTAAGTACCACCATAATGACAACATTAAAATACAGTCGTGTAGTAGGCCTAAGTAATCATTTAAAAACAAGGCAGAGTTTTTTTTAAATGTATTTACTATTTTTAAGTAACACTGTGTTTGGATTTAGGAGAATAAAACACTGTACTTTAATCAAGTGATTCTTTGGCGTAGCACGAGATGAAGCCGGCGTACACCAAGTGGTATGCGTGCCACAGTTTGAAAATGAACTAAAGCCAAAGCCTGAAAACAAACTAATGTAGCCATAAGTCTTTCTGATATTTGTTAAATATTTAGGTCATTATTAATTAATTCATTATTAACAAAATATTGTAATTATCTTTTTTTTATTATTATTATTTTTTTATTTGTATTGTATTTAAACCTCTTCTTTTCATCCACATAGACAAATAATCGGTAGCTGTACAGACTGACTTTACTAACAAGAAGTGTAATTATAACAAATAATATGTTTTTATTCTTGAATAATTAATGATGTATAAATAAACTTGTCATAACAGCAGTTTGTGATTGGGGTGTGAGTGCCCCATAAGATTTAATTCACATATTAAATGTTCTATTTAATGCAGAGCAGTGATTCGACAATTAAAGTAAATATGAATATTTAAACTGGTCTCATTTATTGTACAGTTGTGTTGTTTAATAAGAGGATAGCTTTGTTTGTGTTTTGTATTTAATACAGATGACTACCAAAGTGTACTATTAAATATGTCAAACAGTAATGAAAGCGGTGATGTGGTATAAGTACACAGTAAAACTGTTTATTGTAAATTCAAAGCTAATGACTGGCTCATAATTGCACTACTTTCACAGAGACATTTACAGTCTTTTATTGCGAAATATCTTTACAGGAATTTACTG